>NW_026854320.1:0-90811 GCF_026571515.1 Ruditapes philippinarum
ATGAAGTTTACCCCTTAAGGTAAGATCCATGTAATGGAATCGGGTTTATTAAAATATTAAGCTTGATCAGGTTCCTAAATATACCCATTACAGGTATCTTACCTTAAATTCAATTTACATCAAGTTACGACTTCCTGTCAAATAAGCCCTGTATCAATGCATGTGATACTTTTAATGGTTTAAGTTAAAAATTTGAGTAAATTTACTTTTTTTCAGCCATTGTTACTAACAATGTAATGGCTATTTTTGCATATTCTGAAATATCATTTGATTTATATGAGGAGAAGTCTTTGACATGCTAAATGCCTTGTATTTTTATACATAACAATGTGTTACTTTTTCAGCATATTTTCTAAAATTTTACAAAAAATTACAGTGACTCTGGAGGCATGCTGCTTTCATGAAAGTCTTATTATAGAATCATCCTGCTTTTTTATTGTCGGAAAAAGAAGGTCTGAATTTCAATACAGTGCTTTTCCTGACAGTAGACTGTATAAAAGAAATTGTAAAAAACTGACAGTAGACTGTATAAAAGAAATTGTAAATAACTATCAGGTATGATCTTTTAAGACCATGACCTTGACCTCTGAAGGTCACTGAGCTTTATTGAAATGTTTAATAAAAGATACTAAGATAGAATGTAGTGTTCGTATTTCCTGCAGTAAATATTTGTGTAAGTTGAATATAAAATAATTTATGTCAATGGAAAAGCAAAAGAATATATTTATCCTTCATGTATGACCTTGACCTTTGGTACCAGAATCAAGAGAAACACAATGCTTTTTCTCGCTTGGGGTCAATATCTTATACTTATTAAAAAGGCAAAGTTAATAAAAGCTTAAGCTTGGATAAATACTAAAACTCTCTACACAAATAATACCAAATATTACCGTGGAAACCATAGTTTCTGTTATACATAATATATACTGTGCTATTGTCTTGTTTAAGAACATTGATAATGCAAAAGTCCATTGTAACCCAGTTCTTTAACTGCAAGGGCAAAGCTGGTGCTTAAACTTTAGATCAAGCCTTAGTAAATGATAAACGCTTCAAGTATTATAAGTAACATGGTAAAACCCCCCACTTAATGCCCTGCTTTAAAAGTTTGGACATAGCCTCACACCTTCCCCCAAACCCCACCCCCCCCTCCTCCCCCAAAACTTTAAAACTCCCACACTGTTCCAATGGACTGGTGCAGTATACCACTCTGTTATCGAAAATCTAAACTGTGTTACTGTTAATTTTCAGCACATTTTCAATTGCCCAGTGAAAAATAAAAAAAAAACAGTTTTAGACGCTTATCTCCTACAGTGAGACAAAGGCCTCATAAATTATTCAAAAATTTTCAAAACAAAATGTCTTACAGTAAGTTTTCGTGCCAGGACGTCTTCCCACTCTATTGACTTGAACCATTTATGTTTCTTCACATCTTCAGCACCATTCTGAAAATAGAAATTGTTTCGAGTTTTTTTGTCTAGTTTTTAGATCAAATTATTTTTACACATTTTTGGTCATAATCTTATCACAGTGGTCAGTTCATCTTACCAGTTTATCTGGATAACTCACCAACCCACCTTAATGGTTTATCTGGATAACTAACCAGTAATTAACAATTTCTCCCAAAAGTGACCCACTACTTATCCCGGCATGATTTCTGAACCAGCTGTGAGAGACAAATGACCATTAGACTCAATGTCTGTGATACATTTCAAGTGTGGTAACCCTGAACTTGCTGAATTTTTGTAATGTATTTGCCCTTCTTTTAATTTGGAACAGTCTTTTTTAAGTTAACGGGATGTCATTATCAAGTTTTTACAAAAATTGGGCTACCAATAGAATTTAGACTGCACTCTGGCCTGCCTCTTTTCTGCAGGCTAAAAACTTTTCTTTTCTTTTTTTTTGATTGATGACTTTTTTGTTTGTTTGTTGGGTTTTATGTCGCACCAACACAGTATTGGTCATATGGCGACTTTCCAGCTTTATTGGTGGAGGAAGACCTCAGGTGCTCTTCTGTGCATTATTTTGGCACAAATTGGCACCTGAATAGAACCATTGACATTCTGTAAGCTAGCTGGATAGCTTCCTCACATAAAAGATTCCAAAGTCCCTGTCTCTGGATTCAAACCCACAGCAGCGAGTGCCAAGTGATTTGAAATCAATGATCTTTAACCACTCGACCACGGACACCACCCTGTTTTATTGTTCAGAGTTTTAATTCTAATTTGCTTATGAAATTGAATTCTATCAAATCCCTGGCAGTGCAAAAAAACAAACAAACAACATTCTTAAGCTTTTAATCTATTTTTTTAAAGTTCATTTCAGTTAAAGAGGAGATTACTTTGCCTTGTTATTTATTGAGTTAACTTTAAAAACAAACAGGACAAATAGTTCAGATGTGGTCACAGAAAAGCTCTGGTATGGTAACTTGTACTTTTGTCAAGTTTTATAATCTGACATTAAGGGCACATAGGTTTAGAAAAGTCCCTAAAACTTTAAAATGTTTTTTTTTTTCTTCACAGTTTACTGTGCTGACATTTTAGATCAGTTTAACAAGTCTTTATAATTACCATGCAGAAATCTTAAGTTTGATTTTCTTGAAGTATATTGACTCATATGGAGGCATTGTTGCAACCACTATTGAAATAAAACCACTATTGAAATAAATTATTTCAATAGTGGTTGCAAATTATTTCTCATAATAAGCTTCATAACCCACCACTATTGAAGTAATTTATTTCAATAGTGGTCGTAATAAACTTCATCATCAACCACTATTGAAATAATTTATTTCAATAGTGGTCGTAATAAAATTCATCACTAACCACTATTGAAATAATTTATTTCAATAGAGGTCGTAATAAAATTCATCACTAACCACTATTGAAATAATTTATCTTAATAGTGATGTTTATAATTACATGTATCCTTAATTGATTTATTTTAATATACAGGGGGTTTGAGTTGAAGTTCCGGTAATTTCCAATGTGTTAATTCTTGTACAAATAATTTACGATTTTCACATTATATATCAATAGAAAGAAAAAGGTAAAGAAAAGAATATGAAAACAATTCTATACATCATTCTACGAGATTTTTTTTATTTCTGCACAACAGTAAAAAATCCGAAAAGAGGTACGTTAAATTCATAGTCTCGGTTATAATTACTGTAAAATATAAGTCTTTAATACCTTTTATTTGCATTTTAATTTGCGTGAATTGGTTATATATTTTTGCACACCCGTGAAAATTGTAACATTATACCATATTTCCTTTTAGTCTTGATTATTAATACCGTAAAATATGCAAGTATAATACCCACTTTTTATATCTGATATTGTTCGTTAGATAAAGTGTTTCTTGCGTTACAATAGTAATAACAAAGTAATATTTCTAAAAAGTTCATTCTCGTCTACAATAAAAAAAAAAATAATGAAACATTAGTCTTTAAAAGTGTCTGTAAAGTGACTCTTAAAATGAAATGCATCCCCAACTACTATTGATATAATTACTTCGATAGTAGTTGTATTTCAATAGTGGTTGCAAAGTGATTCTTCAAATGAAATAATCCCCAACCACTATTGAAATAAAACCACTATTGAAATAATTTATTTCAATAGTGGTTGCAAAGTGATTCTTCAAATGAAATAATCCCCAACCACTATTGAAATAAAACCACTATTGAAATAATTTATTTCAATAGTGGTTTTATTTCAATAGTGGTTGCAAAGTGATTTTTCTAATGAAATGCATTCCCAACCACTATTGAAATAATTTATTTCAATAGTGGTTTTATTTCAATAGTGGTTGCAACAAGGCATGCAACTTTAAGCAAAGAAAAACAAAAATAAAAGAACATTTTCATATTTCTTATTTAATCTGTGTATCTACTAAATTGGACTATCTTGCCCAAAAAAAATTAAGTTTTCCTAGGTCTATAAATAGCTCAAATGACTTTCTACTTTGACTTAATGACCTTCAACTTTAACCTATGACCTACCTTCATGTTTCCCAGCCGTTTAGTTCTGTCGGGAACCAGCAATTTCTTTATGAGATCTCTGAAATAAAATCAAAGGGTGAAATAATCTTATTTTATATATACATTATGCAATAACATCAAGCAATAGATAGCTCTTTCATTGCTGGCTTTCCTCCAGAGATAGTACTAAAACATGCACATAAAAAATACCGATGATTTTATCAAAATATCTTCCAAGGCTGTTAAGTTGGCTGTTAAATACATCTCTTCTATTGTGATAATGAATAAATGCGTTTTGTATAAATATGCTAGCTCGGTGGTTAACTTTTACAATATGTAGTTCTAGCCAACTTTAGCCTTTCAGCAAGTTTACATTGCTAATAGGCAGTTAGTTAGATTGGTGGCTGGGCCAGGTTGCCATTTTGTTCCTGCATGGAAGGGTTACCCAGATCTCCCTGCACCATCGGAATAATGCTGGAAATTAAGTCCCCTTATGATTTAGATAAAGCTTCAATATATTTGGCCCTTCAGTCTCATAATATGAGCCTTTTAAAATAAATACAGAATTTTGGAAACACGATATAAGCCGCGCCACGGGGTAATGGGTTTGCGACCAGCATGGATCCAGACCAGCCTGCGCATCCGCGCAGTCTGATCAGGATCCATGCTGTTCGCTTACCAAATCTATTACAAGTAGAGAAACTGATAGCAAACAGCATGGATCCTGATCAGACTGCATGGATGCGCAGGCTGGTCTTGATCCATGCTGGTTGCAAACGCACTATGTTGCTTTTGTCGTGACACGGCTCATATGTTATTCTAAATGTAGAGAAATATGATGATAAATTACATGTTCGGAAGTCTTAGAAAAAAACGTATATAAAGTCAGAACTAGAGAGGGAAAAGTAGCTTCAAATTCTGCAACCCTGATCCCTGGTTTTATTATTGGTGCTAATTTTTTTTCATGAAGGGCGTTCAAATAATTGTTGTTTTTTGTTTGTTTTTTAATTAAAAATACCCTCACTGCATTCATAATATAATCATATCTACTCTTACATGAACATTTTTTAGTTTGTAACAGAAATTTACAAAGGCATCAGAAAAAATCCTGCCTTGTCTGAGATATGAGCTTACAAACTAACTTACAACACTCGATACAGTCGCATAAAGTTAAAAAAGGTAAATGTTCAAGGAAGGTAGGTGTGCACTCAACCATAAGAAAATAGGTAACCTATTTAATACAAAAACTTCCTTCTTCCCTTTTCCAAGACAATAAAAAAAATGGTAAAATGTATTTTTATTTGTAAAATGTACCTTAATGAAAAACAAAATAAATAATTTTCAATACAGTTTCTAAAATAAACTTCTATAATTATATTACATTAAGATTAAATATTATAAAATATAATGTTACAAAAATACATGGACTTTATAAAGATTACATCAATTATTACAGCCATATTATGTGACATGATTCAAACCAATATAATATTGCATTAAATTTTAAACTACTTACCAAAAAAAAAAAATATTATATCACATGTACTTTAGGCAAAAACAAGAGCTGTCGGTAGGACAGCACGCTCGACTATTCTAAGAGCTTGATAGTAAAAGAGACTTGATAATGTTAAATTTTTTAAGATCACAAAAGGTCTAATTTTTTTTAATAAATTCATGTTATAGGCCTTAGAGAGAGTCTAATTATACAGCATTGGCTTGACTATTCGGAAGGTAATGTCACAAGGTTGTTTTATTGAGTATAATAATACTAATTACCTATGAATACATAAATTTGACAGAAAAGGTACAAAGGCTTCTAATTAAGATGTTTTATCAAGTAAATCACTGCTTTATTATTATGAATGCATAAAATTGTCCCAAAAAAAGGCACAAACCCTTCAGTAGTAATTGAGATAACAGCTTACAAGCAAAACTTTACCATGAATTTCTAAGTTGAAAAAGGGGAGAAAAATCAGCCTAAATGCAAGATAGAATTATGGATCTTTGTCAGTGACCTACAATTATGACCCTAAATGCATATGTGAAGTTTTAAATAAATATCTTTAATAGTTATTGAGATATGTAAAACTTGCATGTTAACATTAACCAAGAGACTAAGTAGAATCAGCCTTAATGCAAGATAGAGTTATGGAACTTGGTCAGTGACATACAATTATGACCCTCCAATTATGAGTGCATGTGTAAAGTTTCAAGTAAATATCTTTGAAGACCTTTAACCTTTAACCAAAATTTCTAAGTTTCAAAGGGGCAAATAATTCTTCAAATTTTGCAGGCAGAGTTATGCAATTTTGCAAACTGATGTACATTGTTACTATAAAAAAGTATTTCAAATTTCAATTGAATATCTCAAGCAATAATTGAGATATTTGACTTTACAAAAAAACTTTAACAAAAATTTCTAAGTTCCAAAGGGGCATAATTCTGTCAATATTGTAGGCATAGTTATCCAACTTGTCAATCTGATGTACCTTGTTACTATAAATAAGTATTGTAAGTTTCAATTGAATATCTCAAGCAATAATTGAGATATTTGACTTTACAAAAAACTTTAACCAAAATTTCTAAGTTAAAAAGGGGCATTATTCTGTCAATATTGTAGGCAGAGTTATCTAACTTGTCAATCTGATGTACCTTGTTACTATAAATAACTTAATAAGTATTGTAAGTTTCAATTGAATATCTCAAGTAATTATTGAGATATTTGACTTTACAAAAAACTTTAACCAAAATTTCTAAGTTAAAAAGGGGCATAATTCTGTCAATATTGTAGGCAGAGTTATCCAACTTGTCAGTCTGATGTACCTTGTTACTATAAATAAGTATTGTAAGTTTCAATTGAATATCTCAAGTAATGATTGAGATATTCGACTTTACAAAAAACTTTAACCAACGCAGACGCCGACGCGGACGCTGATGCCGACGCCGACGCCGACGCCGGGGCGACTACAATAGCTCTCATATTCTTCGAATAGTCGAGCTAAAAACTAGACCTATCACTGAAGGTGATTAATACCCCCACCTGCAACTTTGACTTTTTGAAAAATAAGTAGTCTGAAGAAAAATTTGAACACAAACTATCAACTGTGTACAAAGAAATATTTCAATTAATTGTAATCCCTACTGGGGTCTCTAAATAAGCTTGCTTTTCACAAAGTTTGAATACAATATCTCATTTCTAACTCTAGTAATTATCCGGAAACCATTTTTCTATTTTTAGTAACACTGTAACAGTGACCTTGAACCTAGGGGGTCCAAATGCAATACCAACCAATGTCTTCATATAAGCTTGCTATACACCAAATTTGATTACAATATCTCATTCCTAACTCAAGTTATTGTCAGAAAACCATTTTTCTATTTTTAGTAACAGTGACCTTGACTCCAGTGGGCCCAAATGCAATACCAACCCAGGTCTTCATATCAGCTTGCTATACCCCAAGTTTGATAACAATATCTCATTCCTAACTCTAGTTATTGTCTGGAGATTTTTCTATTTTTAGTAACAGTGACCTTGACCTTGACCCCAGGGGGTCCAAATGCAATACCAACCCAGGTCATTATATAAGCTTGCTATACACCAAGTTTGATAACAATATCTCATTCCTAACTTTAGTTATTGTCCGAAAACCATTAAATAACGGTGACCTTGACCTTGACCCCAGGGGGTCCAAATGCAATACCAAGCCAGGTCTTCATATAAGCTTGCTATACACCAAGTTTGATAACAATATCTCATTCCTAACTCTAGTTATTGTCCGGAAACCATTTTTCTATTTTTAGTAACGGTGACCTTGCCCTTTACCCCAGGGGGTCCAAATGCAATACCAAGCCAGGTCTTAATGTTAGCTTGCTATACAACAAGTTTGATAACAATATCTCATTCCTAACTCTAGTTATTGTCCGGAAACCATTTTTCTATTTTTAGTAACGGTGACTTTGACCTTGACCCCAGGGGGTCCAAATGCAAAACCAACCCAGGTCTTCATATAAGCTTTCTATACGCCAAGTTTGATAACAATATCTCATTCCTAACTCTAGTTATTGTCCGGAAACCATTTTTCTATTTTTAGTAACGGTGACCTTGACCTTGACCCCAGGGGGTCCAAATGCAATACCAACCCAGGTCTTCATATAAGCTTGCTATACACCAAGTTTGATAACAATATCTCATTCCTAACTGTAGTTATTGTCCGGAAACCATTTTTCTATTTTTAGTAACGGTGACCTTGACCTTGACCCCAGGGGGTCCAAATGCAATACCAACCCAGGTCTTCATATAAGCTTGCTATACACCAAGTTTGATAACAATATCTCATTCCTAACTGTAGTTATTGTCCGGAAACCATTTTTCTATTTTTAGTAACGGTGACCTTGACCTTGACCCCAGGGGGTCCAAATGCAATACCAACCCAGGTCTTCATATAAGCTTGCTATACACCAAGTTTGATAACAATATCTCATTCCTAACTGTAGTTATTGTCCGGAAACCATTTTTCTATTTTTAGTAACGGTGACCTTGACCTTGACCCCAGGGGGTCCAAATGCAATACCAACCGGAGTTTTCACATAAGGTTGCTATATACCAAGTTTGATTACAATACCTCATTCCAAACTCTAGTTATCGTCCGGAAACCATGATGTGGACCGACCGACGGACGGACGGACCGACCGACCGACCAACCGACCGACCGACCGACAAGCTGACTCCTATATACCCCCCCTAAACTTCGTTTGTGGGGGTATAATAAAAGGTTCATTTCCAGTCTCTCTCTACCATTTTTTTGTACAATTGCAAACCCTAAATTTTTGAAAAATTTGCCTATGAGCTTTTACAAGGTCTTTACTCTCAAAGTTTATAATTATATAAAAAATAACATTTAAAAAGTTTTTTACACATCTTTTTCTTTATGACAGAGACCAAAAACCTAAATAATTTTTTTTTTGGCCTTTCAAAAAATTTGTCCCAGTGTAGGAATACAATGCTGTTATATAAATAAAGAAGATGACAACCTAGATTGTACCCTATCTTAAACACTATATCTATGTCTTAAATTAGTCAATTGTTTGGATTTTAAAGTCTTTAGTTTATACAAATTTATACAAGGAACTGATAACTTCTGTACATGCCAGAGCAGAGGTGCAATGCAAATGACTGTAGAAAAGATTTCATGATCAATCACAACGAAAGTGACCTGCACTGTCCAGGAATCAAACTAGGTTGCCAAATTCCCAGTCCATTGCTCTACCAATTTGGCTTTTCAGATAGTCATATTTCAATGGCTCCGCCTTGCATTGAATTTTGGACAGACCATTTTAATATCAAATTTTCAAAAATTGAGCCACCAGCAGTGTAGGGCCTTGTCAAACTGCAATAATTTGCAAGTTTCCCTGGCTCTAGTCTATACTGGTGGCAAAGGCTTTATCTTTTGGTTTTAGCAGTTTAAAGTGGCTTGGTCATGTTATACCATCAACAATAACGTTTCATATATTAATTATATGACAACAAACTGGGAAAGAATTATGTATGAATGTTCTTGTACATCAACTGATATTACATAATGTACATGGAGTAGATAATTAATTGTTCTAGAATAAAATATTATTTTCCATCATATAGATGCTCATACTAAATAAGAACTCCATCAACATGTTTTTCCAAGAAATATTTTAGAAGAATATGATACATTTCTATTTTCTCATTAATATTTAAAATACTTATGAAAATTTGACCCTTAGTAGACCAATCCACTTTAAGTGTTAATTTGAATTTGAAATTTGAGTCCATTAGCAGCTTGAATATGGTACAAAAACCATTTATTGCCACAAATATGTCACCTACGAATTATTGATTCCAGCAAAAAAAACTCAAACTTTTATGTGAAATCTGAAGATAGGTCATTACGTTCAAAATTCTGAGACTGTAACATTACAGACCATCTACAGCTTTCTTCAAAGAAGATGTATACATGTCATGTATTTAAAAACAAAAGTTTTTATATTACTTATATTACATATTCTTTTGATTAAGCCAGCATTCCGCACATAATAATGATGTCAACATCAATGTTACAATACAAATCTACAGACCCAAAGACACATTTTTTGGTCAGCAATGTGCATCATTTTATAAATGCATTAAAAAAAGTATTTAAGCAGCATGCCTCCAGATTCGTGCTAATTTTCATGAAGATTTTGAAAATGTTTTAAAAAGTAAAAAGAGAAAGTAAACAGAGAAAGTAAGTTACACATTGCAAGGGGCTCTTACAGTCGATTTAAATTACCAAAAACGGATCAAATTATGCAAAAATAGTGCTTACTGCCTTAGTCACGGTAAAAATATGGTGATAAAAACTGCAAAATGAGTCATTTATCGCACATTACATAATTATAAATTATTACTTGAATCTTTTTTTTATTAAAGTGTTAGAACATTTTCTCCAGTTTGATTTTCTTGAAATATTTTGGTTCATCTGGAGGTATTCAGCTTTAAGAGACCGATATTACAATAAACATTTGCCCTAAATGATTTCTAATAGCTTTGAAATTTAACATAATAGTGATGATATACATGAAATAGTCATAATTAGGCACATAAAAAATTTGATCGATATAAGAAAAACAATTAACTTCTACCCCATGCACAAGCAAAAAAAATGTTTTATCAATTAATCAGAGGATATGTGTTTTTCCAATCAGCTCTATTCTTTTTCCTTTGATTTAATTACCCACGTGGTGAAAACACGAGATCTGAGGTGTGGTTTTAGTTTACATCATGTTTTCTTCCTCATACACCAAAACGTTCTTCGAAGATGAAACAAAAGTTTCGAAACAATACTCATTACAGGGCTGAGTAACATCGGAAGAACTCCTACGTCTTTGTTTTTTAACGTGATACGCGAATGTCGTCATCGTTTATGCAATTATGTGGCATTAAAATAACTAATTACAAAACGCAATTGTTTTTTCCCCTCCTCCGGTACAAATTCTTACGATCACTTGTCATTTATAATTGCTTACGAACATGCCAGAAAATCTGCGACTACCTGTTCCAGTAACTTACCTATTATTTAATCTTACCTAACTGATACATGCTTTCTTTCATTAAGAATAATAACAAAAGTTTCACAAATCATTCTTGGCTGAAAAAATTTAACCATCGCACCAGTTGACCTAATTTTAACTTTTAGTTCCAATGATTGAACGGTCCATTAAATTCCATAAAAATAAAAACTAGAGCTTTACAATGTTCATGTATATTATTATACAGGCCATTTGTAACACCAGTTAGACAAATGAGTTATCTATGTTATAAATAATTAAGGCTTAGAAAAAACAAATGTAATTTTATGTGGTAATTGCATTATTACCATACCATGGACGTTATAACATGTAGTGAAAGTGGTAATTTTCACCACTGTAAAGGTCTATCTAATGTCTAAAAAACCCTCATTCACTTACTTTGAAAGTTTAAATCATAAACATATAGCAACGTTATCACAAAATAATTTGTATTGATTTTAAAACAGTACCAGCTCACTAAAACAACAGGTAAAACACTCTAGGAGAAAAAAACTGCTGAGTCAGCAAAAAATACAAAAATCTATTAAAACAGCATGGTGTTCACCTACATAATGTTAAAAACAACCAAGAGGAGAGATTTAACACTAACCACAACCTAGCAAAATTTTAAACTGAAAAACATTAGTCCATGACTAACATAAAATTACTTTTTTCAAAATATATCGTTTAATTGATACGTCTATCTGTACAAGTATCTTTATATTTGATGTATCTAGTTTCAGTTATCTTCAGTTTGAAAATTAACGTAACTACCAGTATCGGGTACAATGGAAAATAGTACCAACCAGTATATCGCATTTTCATTTTTTTGTTATTGTTTTTTACTACTTAATATAAAAAAGTATATTACCACAACTAACAACACATGTCACAATACACCTCTTAAATAAAACTTTATGATCTAGAAGCAGGACATTTTTTTCTAAGGTAATTAAGAATAACCACAAACAAAAAATACATTACACACACTTCATGAATGTACCCAAAAAGTTCTATGAAGCTGGAAATCTTTTGATATTTTTTTTTTATAAAATATAGTATTACATTTTCTAAAAGTAATTAAACAAAGAATAGCCCTGTGATACTTACTTTACTACTGGGTCTAAATGTCTTGGCCAGTCAATTTTTCCTGATAGAATTTTTTCATAAATGCCAAATGGTTGATCATCAAAAAATGGTGGAAACCTGAAACAAAACAATAAAATTAAATATCTTCCCATGTTCAACAAATAACTAAAAAAAAAGTTTCTAAAAAATAAGAACTGATGTCCTTGTTAAATTAAATTTCTTTTAAATTTATTCATAAATAACTTAATTTTGATAAGATTTCCAAAATTTTAATAAAATTTCCAAAATTTTGATAAAATTTCCAAAATTTTGATAAAATTTCCAAAATTTTGAAAATTTAGTGTATATACAGTACAACCTTTGTATAGTGACCCACATTTAGGAGACAATTATTTTGGTTGTTACAGAGAGGTGTCTTTTCTAGAGAGGTTTATTTCTCAAGTTTACTTAATTGGGAAGAATAAAGCCTGTTGTTGTAAAGAGGCAATTGCTTTAATGAGGGTCCCTCTGTGGAGGTTAAACTGTAATTCAAAGCACATAACTTAAATTCTTACACTTTTGTGTTTTATGATTTAAGGTAGTCTTACTGCAATGCTTTCCCACCAAAAAATTTCTAACATTTGTCAATATGGTAAATCGGTCATTTCCGGAACATAATGTTTCACAATCTTTGGTATTCAATGATTTTTGACAGTTTGTAACCAGAATTAAGTACTAAAGATAAAGGATGAGTGATTGTTAACAATCTAATGCCCAAGATTTTGAAAAAATAATGTTAGGAAATAGCCGATTTGCTAGATATTGGCCGATGTTATATTTTTTGGGCGGGAAAGCAATACAATAAGACTACCTTAAAACAAATTCTTAAGGCAATTATCTTATAGAATAATGTGAGTTGCATAATTGCCAATGTAAATAGTAAGTCTTGACAGACAGACAGACAGACAGACAGACAGACAAAAATGCAAATTATGCACTTAAAATCTACCAGATCATGCCAAGTAATAAAATTCACAACAACAATGAAAACGAACTATTTTTACACACTGTATTAATTTTTTTTAATCGTATTCCAGACAGACATATTTACATTATAGTGCCTTATCCCAGGTAATCAAAACACAGAAAAAATATAAATACATAGTGCTATCAGATTCTTAGGAGGTTTTTTTGGCAATAAACTTAGAAAACATTGTAATTGTAGATAAACTTCCCTATAACTTGATATTTACCAAAATATTCCATTAATTTCGAGCATTTTCATGTTTTATTTTCACAATTTGCGCCAAACACAACGCCGACTTTGATAATATTATATTTATTGGTGTTTGTACTTAAATGTTTAAAAGTGCCGTTAAAGTGTATAAAAAAGCTATATTTGATGAAATATTTAATAAAAATTAAAAAAAAAAAAATCGTAAAATTACGTTGTTAATGGTTGTTTCTTGAAACATTAGTTACAAATTAGAATGTAACTATGTGCCATTTGATTTACAATAATATTTACGTAATAAACAGAATAATATGCTCTGGAACAAAATATTCCGCAGCTATTTTTAGTTTGATGATGATTTCACACATGCTCAGGTACCTTTTATGAAATATACTGACAAATTGCTATCATTTTAGGTATTCTGTAATCATTTTAATCACAATATAAACAATAATTTTACAATCCACAGGCAGCAAATATAACTTGATACACTTTAAAGGACACATATCACTTTAAATGTACACATATCTATACAGCTGACAATTGATCGTTTAGTGATTCCCTTTTACGGCGTTTTCCTTATTACATGATTGTAGGGGTGCAACAATATGGTCAAACCGAAATGAAATACAAATGTACATGTGTATTATGATATTGCAGTTTTCATGTTTTCATTAGTTTTGAACCATTACCATTAAAATATATTAAACGGATTTGTCGATTTTTCAAGCTGGACAAAAACGTTCATCATTTATAGAGATATTTTCAATATGAGTACTGATCGACTTAATAGCAAACAGACTGCAGGCCATGCATGATCCGAGTCCACACAGATGTGCAAGCTGATTTTTGTCTGCACTGGTTTATTTTCAAAAAGCTAAAAGCTCACCAGTCCTAAACTATTAAAAACACTTTTATTAAATTATATTTGAAAGGTTAATGTTAACAAAAAATACTGAAAAAAAAAATTTAAAAACATAAAGGCCTTTGTACATGTATATTATTTCAGCAGTGATTTATATTGTTGAAATACGTGATCATTTATTTTGATCCATTATTAAAAAAAAATATCATGGTACCAGGCCTTTGTACCAAGTACTACCTTATATCGGGCCTTATCGGCTGATATTACATCCAACCAGTATATTGTTGCACCACTACAAACAATTATTGACACTCAACGTCATTCGCATAAATTAATGGCAATATAGTCATAATACTTCTTAATCTAAATTTTTTTCCAATCAAAAGGAGACTAGAGTCTCTGAATTAAAATTCAGCCCTTTAAAATATATTAATGGCTAAACAAGAAAAGAAAAATATGTTTTTCTTTTTATACAATTATAACATTTCTATTTAAAGTACCAATGTACTTTTATAAAGTCTATATTTTCAATATAATAATTACTAAATAAATACTGCATGTTTGTAACACTGATTTTCATTGGATAACCATGACCTTTATATTATCTGTATATACATGGCTGCTATAAAATTTTACAATTAACTTTAATCTTAATCAAAGAAAGCAGTTTCACAGTATAAAAATTTGTTATAAAGAATTTTGACAGATTATTTTGCTATATACAGCAAAGCATAGTAGCTCAAAATAATAAAAAAAGATACCTACCATTTATATCAGGCATATGAGATGATATATATGTCAGAAATTTTATCAACTTAATTTTAAAAATACATATAAAAAAAAGCAATATTTTGTGAATATATTTAAAATTCAAATAATTTTTCTCAGATCAAAGTACAAAAAAAGTGAATAAAAGGCCATCATAGAAACACAAAAAATTACATCTTTGACAATATGGATCACAACACATGTTTATTTTTAGTTGCCAGACAACACACTTGCACTAAAATCTACATTCATATGCTTCAGAGAAAGTACCCACCTGATTGATTGAAAATCTCAATAAGTGATTATATACATTTTCAGACACTAAATATATAATATACATTTTAAGATAAATATTTTCCTATAACCATGATTATACATGTATATGCAAAGCTTACCTCAATATAGTGACAGCTTACATGAAAGACTTACCCAACAATCATTTCAAAAATGAGAATTCCTAGGGACCACCAATCAACTGCCTTACTGTGACCCTTACTCTGTATAATTTCAGGAGCGAGATATTCTGGCGTACCACAAAGCGTCCAAGTCCTGCCAACAACATAAAAATAGCACACACGTGTAATGCATATTCTACATATATTCAGCATATGTGTTAATTATTAATCGTAGCAACTAGAAGATCCGACAATATAAGCATTATTTTAGCTTGAAAGTTACCCCGTGCATTTCAATTTTGGTATTTATATAACTATATTTCATACATTATTATTGCACTTACCAGTACATCATATGTGTCATTAAATATTCAGATAATACCAGGAATGGTTGAGGTAAAATTAAGAGCATTTCAAAAGAACAAAATGCTCTTTGCTCTTCTTTAGTTATGTTAATAAAGACTGACTCACATGCTTTCATAGAAATTCTCAATCGAACAAATTGTTCGACTTTATTTTTTGCACATATTCTGGCTTCCCTCCTAAATTCTCTATTTATTTGTATTGGCTACAACTCTATTATGATTTGTCAGAATGCACTCCAGCTCAACTTTCAAGCTAAATTAATGGTAAAATACAAACACACATAATCTAGGCTACCACATGGACTTACAATCTAGCAATGGCTATGTAAATGATTTTTAGTTTTTCATAAGCAAAGTCTCACATGATTGGTTAATCTTAATATAGACATAAAGCAACCTTACCTCTGATTGGTTAATCTATACATAGACCTAAACCAATCTTATCTCTTATTGGTACATCTAAATATAGATCTTAACCAAACTTATCTCTTATTGGAACATCTAAATATAGACCTAAACTAATCTTATCTCTGATTGGTTGATTTAAATATATCATAGACCAATAAGAAAGCTCCATGAAAATATATATTTTGTTGTGATACAAATAATCTTTTGTTCATATTAGGTTCTTGAATTAACATTAAAATTAGGGATAAGCCTTTTTTAGAATATCTTAAATCTAGAATAGATATGAGTTACACAAATCCTGAATTATACTAGGTATCCTAGAGTTCTGGACATAGCTAAAGCAGGAAAAAGTTAGCTTTAAGTCACCTTATCACATTGATGGCCACATGGGCCTTTAAACGTGTGTTTTACGTACAAAAAAAATTTGTGCCTTGTGTGGGCCTTTAAACATGTTATAGATGGAATATGCCTCATAATGTAAAGCCGCATATTTATTCCTTGAACTATGTTATCAATGAAGTAGCTTTCCAGACATGGTAATTAGTAATTTTCTGAGAATGTTAACACAACACCAGTGGGGATATTGTATTGCCTCCTAGAATAACTTAATTCAAGCAGGAAAATCTTTCTTTATACTTGAAATATGATGTGTAATACTTAGTCACAGCCTATCCCTTGGTGATGACTTTTTGTCATTTTTTTGTATTCATTGGCCATCAAACCTTTACTCATCAATTAAGTTGATTTTTTTTACAAGTAAAAGATGAGAAATATATTTATCTTATTATTATACAAAAAAGTTATAATATAACAGTACAAAAAAATTAATTGGTCCATCTTGAGCCAAACAAATGTTCCTGATCGTATATTGATCAGAAAAATTTGTTTGGCTCAAAATGGACCAAGGCTAACATGAATAGCAGGTTAATGCAACAAGTGCAATCTCAGGTTTAATGCTGGGTTCCTTAGGTAGCAAAATGACAATAACCTGTCTTCTATACACTTCCATGTATTTTAATGATATTATAACTTTTTTGTAAACAGAATACATGCTCACGATATATGTTTTATAGGGGGTTTTCATACTCACTTTCATTTAATTTCCTCATTGCTATTTTTGATAATATTTTTACTACATTGATTTCTAAGAATTTTTTTTTCTTCTATACATTTGATGATAATTTTGTTCGTAATTTATCACATTTTATTTTATTAATTATGCTCATGATACACTAAAAACAGTCAAACTTTGGTTCGTCCTTGCATTCTATTTAGTAACGATGCTTTTCGTTCTCAATGCTGTAGTCCGTGTTTTCTTCAATATCTAACAATTAACCTCTAAGTAACAAGATCATTGATGCAGTTTTTTTTCCTTTGGGTTCATTTCTCTCACATTGTTGGTCTTTTTTTGCTCCTGTATTATGTCAGTTCACAGACTTCTTTGTCTGTGCTTACCAAACTAACAGACATAAAAATCATGTTTATAGTTGTACAGCGTAGGTAAACCCTTTGATTAGTTTACATGGAAACAACAGTAGTTACTGTCGACAGATGGCACCCCTCCAGGTATTGTTTTCCCCCCAGAAAACACATCATTTAACAAGTCCTAACAACTATAAACAATTCTAAGATAGTAAGACTTTTCTCACCCTTTTTTTTTGCTACTACATAACATTAACCTCAGATGACTGATTATTTATTTATTGTATTTTTAACTTAATAAAGATCACACATTAACACTGATCTTACGACTGATAATGAACATATGTTTATTGTACAGTATATCTATTAGTAAAATTTATTTGTATGTATACAGGTACTTCTTAACACATATAAATTGCTCACATTATTATGAATTATTTTATTTATGGCTAAAAATTTACTTGTCTCGTTTTGAGTACATGTTTACTTAATGAGCACATGAATTCATCTTTATAATTTATATACTTAATAAGCACATGTTGACTTAATGGGCATATCAACTCATTTTTACATAATACAATGGGCCTGTGTTTTTTAATTGGCACACGCTCACTTAATGAGCAAATGACGAATAAATGGGCAAATGTTCACTTAATGAAAACAATTGTTAACTTAAGAGCAAATGTTTACTTAATGAGCTCACTTTACTTAACAAACACAGGTTTACTTAATGAGGTACTCATGAGCACATGTTTATTTACTCATAAGCACAATCATGTTTATTTAATCGTAAGAATATGTTCACTTCAAGAGCATGTTTACTATTGAACACATATTCACATAAAATCAACATGTTAAGTTGTAAATTAGCATAACTTTTTATATGTATGTACCTATGTAAGTTGTTATTACATTTCATTGTGGAGAGTACCAGCAAATACTGGAAAGAGACTAAAGGCAAATGGACTGCAAATGGACTGCAAATGTACCAGGAATTAAGATGAAAAAAAAAATGCCTTACAGTCTAAAAAGATCTATGTATATGTGTTGTGAGAGAAAAAAATAATTTAGTATTGCATGAACTGCATATTGAGTATTCTGACAGGAATGATTGGAATGCATTTTTCCATGTCTATTCTTAGATTATTGCAACATTATTGACAATGTTATGCCATACACACATGTAAAGCTGTCAAATATTGTGTAGATTATCTAATACACACATGATGCCACTTAATTCCATTGATGCTAGTTCACGTACCTACAATATTAAGCAAACCAGAGACATAATTAATAAGCAAACATACCAAGATGTAAGAAGAAAGTGTGACTTCATACTTGATTGCTCAATCATTTACATGTACGTGACCAAAATCTGCCAGCTTATTGCATGTCTGTAAGCCAGAATTTTTTTGGTTTTTTTATGTTGCACCAACACAGTATAGATCATATGTCGACTTTCCAGCTTTAATCATAGAGGAAAGACCTCGGGTGCCCCTTTGTGCATAATTTCAGGCACAAACGGGCACCATGCACAGTAGAACGGCCAACGTTCCATAAGCTATCTGGAAAGCTCTCTCAAATGAAAGAATCAAAAGACACTCACACAGCAACTTTAAATGCATATAAATACATCTTCTTGTAAAAAAATTAGAAGGCCTTTTCATCATTTTAAAAATAATCAAATATGATATCACATTTTTCTTCTTGGTCATTAATAAACATATATACAGTAAATCTATAAAGCAGGGATGGACAACAAGAATATCACTTCAAATTAAGCCACAATAGTTTTCACCCATGCCAGCAGACTGGTTATCACAATTTTGTTGCTTTTGTGTTAGACTGGTTGCATTTTCTTACCCAACAATCATTTCAAATAAAAGAATTCCTAGAGCCCACCAGTCCACTGCCTTGTTATAACCTTTACTTTGTATAATTTCCGGTGCTAAATACTCCGGTGTGCCGCATAATGTCCATGTTCTAAGAAACACATTTATTTCAATTAATTATTATACATGTAATTACAGTTATTTCATTTAAAGGCACATTAAGCCTCGGAAAAGAAAATCTTTTTTTCTTTCTGAAGAAAGTGCAAACATATGTTTTGTAACTTTGTAATAAGAAGCAAATGATGGCACATCTATGTGTCCAATGAGTTATTCTTTTTGGAAACTATAACACTCGTTACTGTCACACCAAAGTATTAATGATTTAATCTTATAAAAAATAAAAATATTTGCATTTTCAAGACTTAATGGGCTTTTAATTTTCATAAATGTACTAAAACAATGACACATTTAATCAGTACACAGGTATTTTACACACGATTCAGTATTAGACATAATTACCAACCTGAAATATCAATAATACATTATTCAATCAAACAGATTAAAATATTCTTAAATTTATTAATACATGTACAATATGTATTTAACATCACTATCATAACCTGGAAACCCCCCCCCCCCCCAAAAAAAAAAAACCCCAATCAACTGTGTCACAAGCGTGAAACCTAACTTACCCTTTTATATTCAAATAGCAATAACTACCTCCCCTGGTCACCATTTTGAGGGTCATTCCCACCATATTAATTATTCAATTATCTTCAAGATAAAAATCTTTTACATATTGGTGCTATGATAATATTTTCCTGTAAATGCATAATCACCTTAATCAACTTTTTATTGATTTTATTTTCTATATTTTGTCAATCAAATTATATAGAATATTGACCCCCTAAAACGGCTGCCATTTTTTGACAAAGAAGATAAATATTGTACAAATCGGGAACTATCTATGGTTTCTCAATCTACCTTATACATATATTGACCCTTGGTCCTGAATAAATAATACACTTTCTTTTCCTGAATAAATAATATATTATTTCCTGTTGTTCTTCTATATCACTTATTTATTCAATTATTTTCCAGGAAATAAGTATTGTCACAGTCTATTTTGACCTTTGTGGGCTACAACAATTCATTTTCTTAGTTTTGAAATTTTGTACATTGGGGAAAACCAGTGTCTTTTATCCTAGGAGGGGGGATTCACTCGTATTTTTGAGAATCCCCCCCTATTTTTTCAGAGGCAGGGAGAAAGAAGGAAAAAGATCAACCTCACTTTTTAATAAAATTCCCCAATCCTAGAATAGACACTGAAAAACTCATCTAATATTACAATAAAATAAAATTATAACTCTTGTCAGAATTTGAGGAAAAATTTTAATTGGAATTTCAAACAAAAAGGTAAACCCTGGATCGCTAAAGCTCACCAAGATACGCTTTTTCGCTCACCAGATAAACCTTCTCCATCCCAACATCAACCATGTATTTTCTATTACTTCATCTAAGACACTGTGTTCAGTGTCCCTAATTATGGTTTGTTCAAGAATCATTTGTTAACATCCACTGACAAGTTATTCAAGATAACAGAATGACATTTATTTTACACACACTAATAATTAATTCCAGTGTCATCAAGTGGATGAAATAATTCAGAAACCATGGAACTTACAGTTTTACTTGGATAAAATAAATGCCAGAAGTCAAGATGAAAATGTCAATCTTATATTTCACTACAAGGACAATAATCTCAGCCACACTGTAGATAATTTGCAAAGACTCAGGAGAAAAAAAAGTGAAGGCGTCAAATTTCTTTCATGACATCCTTAGATAATGATTATGTTTAAAAATGTCAGAAGCTTACATAGTATTTACAATGGTTTCCTTTCCGTCCTCAAGGTTGTTTGATAAAAAATGGTTTCATTAAGGTCATCCATTCCGTCTGTTAAAATTTTATTTTATTATGGTCAACATTGTTGTTTGATACAATTGTTTAATACAAATGTCCTTATTTATCATGTCATCAGACATAATAGTTTCAGTATGGTTTTCAAGGTCATCTGAGAAAATTTGTCACAATAATGCTATCAAAAAGAGAATATACAGACTCCCCATTTTAAGAACACCTAAAACGGCAAAACTGAAAATGTTGCAGGCTCACTGTGTTTAATTGAGCCTGTTCATGGACGGTAGTGGTAATTGCAAGCTAACTGTCCACTTCCTCTTGCACTTTAGCAGAAGTTAATTTCTAACAGCTAAAAATAGTCAAAATTTGAATTTAGAAACATCCATCAATGTGTTCATACCACGGTTCTCATGGAATCTTTAATGTTTCATGCCATTGTAGAAAAAGCCAATGTATGGCGCCCAAGTAAAAGAATGCATGTGCTCTAACAATAGGCTGAACTTAACAAATTGGAAATTTGAAAGGTCATCTGATAAAAAAAAAAATTGATTATGGTCAACAAGTTCACCGAAGAAAATTGGTTTCTTTTCAGTCTTCAAAGTTGGTTTCTTTAGAGTCATCAAGGTCATTTGATAGAAACTATTTCATTCAGGTTATCAAGTTCATCTGATGAAGCCACTACAAGGAGGCCAATACAATTATCGGTAAGGAGCCAGGCAGGAGAATTTAAGAGCCGACAATGAATATTGATGCTAAAAAGCAACTTTTTAGTGTGAATTATTAATCTAGTAGAATACCATTGCTGATGCTGCATACTGTTAAGACACCATATCATCCAGTTTTTACTATAAGCCAAGCCAGAATTTTAGTTTCATGTGAGCTTTAATGTCTTTAAAAAAAAATAAAGGTATAAAACATGAACTCATAGTCTTGACCTTTCAACATCATATTCAATTTCGTATTTATTGATAAAAACAGAGATGTTACCCCTGGTTGATGACCTTTAAATCATACATGTAAATTAAAAAGTACCTATAGTATGTACCATTTCACAGTTTTTATATAGATTATACACGAGCAACCTGCAAATAACTTTTATATTAAACTCAAAAAATTATTTTGTAATACTATAACAAACAATAATGTAACATTTACTTCTGACTGCCTCTGATAACATCAAGTACAAAAATATTGACATTTTTTTTGTTCATAAACAAGAAATGAAAAGTACTAATGAATTTGTTTTAATAATCTACGCATTAGCAACACAACAGTTTGATTGTTATTAACCCTTAAAGTGCTTCTGAATTAAATGTGATAAACATTTGCATAAGTATTCAGCCTGCACTTTAATGCAGTGTTGGTCTATTTTTCTGGTCCTTTGGGATTGTTGTGTCCAACACTTTTAAGTATTGAAAATTGAGTGCCCCTTAGGCCGGTGCTATGGAGCGTGAGGGGTGTTGCACTTTTTCATTATCCCTCATGTACAGACTCAATCAAACCAAGACTGCAATTTTCATGTTATTTTGTTGTTTTTAATGCTTCGGAGGGATCACTTTTTTACAGTTATATTTACAAGATTCTTTACTCTTGACTCACAAACTTAACATTTTCACCTTATTATCCCCAAAATTGAGGAAGCCCCAAGGACAGCAAAATTGAGGAAGCCTCAAAGACAGTCTAAAACTGTTTCTGAAATTAGTATTCACAATGTAAAAGAATGCTACATCTAAAAGTATCCATGGTGCAAACTCATGGCCAAGTGGTAAAAGGTTGGACTAGAAATTTCAGGGGCAAACCTTTCTGTCAGGGGCAAACCTTTCTGTCAGAGGCAGAACCATTCTGTCAGGAGAAAACCTATCTGTCAGGGGCAAACCTTTCTGTCAGAGGCAAACTTAGCTGTCAGGGGCAGACCTTTCTGTCTGGGGCAAACATTTCTGTCAGGGTCCAGTAGGCAAACCTTTATTTCCTTAACCAAGAATCTTTATACTCATTGCTAAGAACTGGTTGGTTGATAGGTTTTCAGAAATGGATTCCAGAGGGTATTCACTATTTTTATAAGTCTATCTGATTTTGCGCAATAGACTTGTCCAGTTTTGATGGTGGAAAAGTCCATAAAACCTTTTACATGACCACTTATAGATAGAGTTCAATAGAAAATAAAAGTACAGTACATGTTTTTTTAAAGTTCTATTTTTAGTCTGATACCACATTGGGCCCCCTCAAAAGTTCAATCTATTCTTTTTATATTGCAACTAGTCTAATAAAAGATATTTTTACTTCTCAAAATGGAAATATACAAGTCATAAATACCAACTCTCTTTTATTTATTTAACATAAAATGTTGTCAAAATTAATTATTTTCGAAAGGTGAACTAAATTACTGGTCTCCTTTCAAAACGAAAATATTCTCTACTGATAAAATATAGGATACAGCAATTCGACAATACAAAATATTATTCAACTAATATATTATTAAACCAATGTATTTGAATATCGGACAAAGTTGTGTGAAATTGTCATGCAAATAAACAGTATTTGTGACTCAATGTTTGAATTTTAAAGTAAGTCAATATACATAAACATAGGCATATAAAGAAAGTTTATGTAAGATCAGTTTTAATCAAATATGTTGGGGATTATTTCACAGGAGCCAAATGCTATGAAATTTTACATTGCAAGCCAGTTTTAATTTCAGATTCAAACAGTCGCTTCATATCATTTCCCTATTAAACGGAGGTCAGTCGAGTGCATTATTATACCATTAATTTTACTTACGCAAGACAGAATTAAAATCGACATCTTGCACGTCCTATGACGTCAGATATGATGTCATAAACCAAATGACATCAGGAAAATTACTTCTTCGCTCATAATTAAATTCAACATATTTTTATTAATTCTTTTTTATTAGCAAGTTAGATATCAGTCTTTCTTATACTGCAATGCAATAATGCAGTTTCAAGTTAGATATCAGTCTTTCTTATACTGCAATGCAATAATGCAGTTTCAAGTTAGATATCAGTCTTTCTTATACTGCAATGCAATAATGCAGTTTATCTTTAAAACGTTTTGTTATAAATCACTCAGGTCAACCGGGCCTTCAAAATTATGTTACTGCCTATTTGAACTAAAATCATACACTATTCTACATGAATCCAATCAAAGTTACTATCTATTTCCTAAACCATTTTTTATACATGCCACTTTTGTATAATGGATTCGTCTTTGCTGTGAACTTAGAGCGGCCCATTAGAACTTTTAAGGTTAAAGTCAAAATATATAAATATAGCTATGAAAAATCTATGGCATGACACCAAAGTGTATGAATTAGCAAACCTATTCATTAAAATTAATGGCAATCTAAATCAAAGTCACCATAATCCTAGATTAAAATGACGTTACGATAATACCATATAGTTTTTATTTATAGATATTAGGTTAAATTAATACGGGTATGTATTTTGTTATAAATATGATAATATTGTAAAATCATTTTAGTCACTTTAAGGTTGGCTAGCAGTAATAGTGCCAAATTAATTTTAAGCTGCATGCCTCCAGATAAGCCGAAATATTTCAAGAAAAATCAAACTTGAGCAAAATGTACTAGGATTTTAAGAAAAGTAAAAGAGATTCAAGATTTAAGTTATGTGCGATAAATAATTGATTTTCAGTATTTATAACCATATTTCTACTGCATTACTAATGCAGTAATTAAAGCAGTCATGCTAATTTTCATGAAAATTTCAAAATGAATTTAACAGTAAAATATTGTAAAGTTACCAAAAGAATGCAATTTATACATTATCAATGGCACTTACAATCTAGGTTAATTACTATTAAGAGGTCAAAATATGCAAAAATAGCCCTTAGTTGCCATAGTAATGCAGTAGAAATATAGATATAAATACTGAAAAATTTGGTCATTAATCGCACATAACATGTAAATTTTTATTAGAATTTTGAATATTTTCCTAAAATCTAAGTACAATTTTTCTCAGGTTTGATTTTATTGAAATAGTTTTGCTTATCTGGAGCCGTGCAGCATTAAGTCCTTTTTTTTAGTATTTCAACCAATTTTTAGTAATTTATGTGGCTTGTAATATAAGTGATGTTTCAAATGTGTGAATCACTTTCTTTGTTCAATTCACAATATTTTACTTATAATAGTCATTTTCAAAATTTTCATGTAAATTAACATTACTCTGGAGGCATGCTGCTTAATTAAGCCTATTTTACCAGGCAGTCATTTAAATTGCAACTTTTCAGACCTTATGCTATAGAAAGAATGCATGTACACCGACCAGATATATGTTTTATTATTGAAACTTTACCTACAGTTCAAAATTAAATCATGTAAACAAGTTAATAAGTAATTACTTGAAATTACTGAACCAATTTATTTTACTATATCTTGTAAAGGGGATTGACTTATATGAAGTAAAATGTACATTATTTATTAGCTGAGGATATTTACTATATTTACTGATAGGGTACTGTTAATGACATAGCTGTTAATGGTATTTCAGATTTGAATCTAATTGAATGTCAAGCTGTATTATGTCCCACATCATTTTCAATCATTATAAATAAATTATTATTATAAAAAAACTTATTTTTCTCTGGAAACACAGGGATTTTTTCAAGGATTTTGGGAACAGGACCCATACCCATGGAATTGGGAATTTCAGCGGTGTTTTGTTAAAAATTGGGGAAAATGCATGACTGAAATTTTGCAGTGATTAAATGGATGCAAACAATAACTGTCTATAATGGCATCTTCAAAGATTTAAGCACTATTACAGTGAGGAAGCCCTTATTTGCAAAGATTTTAGAACTTTTATTCAATATTTTTATGTTGTAACTTTCAATTGGAAAATTTTTCCTGTTGATTGGGAAAATAATATACTATTTTCAATTGGGAATATAACCCAATAACGGCTATAAAATAAGCCAAAAAAAAATCCCTGAAACAATTCAATAAATTGATCAACCTCAGTCTGTATTAAGCCTTTACTTGAGCTAGTGTTTGAAACTAACATAATGAGTGTAGTATCATTTTTTTTAAAGCTGCATACCAGCAGATGAGCCAAAATATTTAAACAAAATCAAACTTGAGAAAAATCTAGTAAGATGTTAACTAAAGAATCAGGATTCAAGTAACAATTACATACTATGTGTGATTAATGACAGACTTAATTTGCAGTATTTTTCACCATACTTCTACTGGATGACTATTAATGTATGACCATTTTTTCATATTTTGACCTCTTTCGGGCAATTTATGTGCAATTTAAGTGCCATTTGCAAAGTGTGAATCAATTTCTTTGTTCACTGTACAATATTTTACTTTCAAACATATTTCCAAATTTTCAAGAAAATTAGCATGAATCTGGAAGCATGCTGCTGAAAAGCACACAAAATTAATGATCTTTTTAGAATTTTTCATGAAACAATAAAAATGATTGATTTACTTTGTACATATTTTATGAAGCTTTTTCATCTGTTTCACTTAAATGACATTTAAATATAGTGTTACATGTATGGAAGAGGAAAAAAGAACATAAGAAGACCATTTCACCATGTGCTAGCACTTTCATTTCTGATTGTTTCCGAGATGATATTTTCAAATGGCAAGGTGTTCCAAATATGCCATCAGCACACGCTCCTATTCAGTGTTCAGCCTCACTATACTGTTGACAAATTTATTCATAACTTCTGATCCCCTTTCAAAATTCCATTTAATTTAGTTCAGGCTATTGTTTTGGGCACATTCTTTTACTTGGGGACAATAAGCCGCTTTTCGCATGAACATGTCGGAATGACATGACAGTGCTGGCATGAAAGTGTCGTAATGGCATGAGCATGACACATTGAAGGTTCCATGATAACCACCAGATTTAACACATCTGCAGATATTTCCTATTTTTCAATACGTTACCATTTTCATGTTCAAATGTTCAGTTCTGCTTAAGCAGTTACTGGGGGGAGTGGACGGTAGCTTGCACTCTCCAGTACCGTCCATGACCAGGCTCAATAAAACAGAGCCTGCAACATTTTCAATTTTGCCATTTTGGGCGTTCTTTAGGGATTCTTACATTCACTATTTTCCAAACTTCATAATTTTGATATCAAATCTCCCCTTGCAGTTACAACGGACAGGTCCAAAGTCAATAAGGACAAGTCCAATATACACTTATTAACAGCGGCGTAGCTTCCTATAGGCACTGTAGGCACGTGCCTACACTTTTTCCTCAAAAATGAAAAATTAAATTATGACAAAATTGCGATATAAATTTAAGGGTAAGGGCGGTAGATATGTAGGTCCTAATATTAGAAAATGACCTGTCACCTTGCTTATTTGAATCGAGTTTTATACTCTTTATATCGAGTTTTATTTCATAACGAAAGTGTTGCCGTGTTATGAAGTTGTTCTGTGGTAAAACCTATCATAGACGGATGAAGTTTTTGACAATATAAAAGTTTTTGAGCGCTTCGATTCAAAATATTAATATTAGAAGCTACAAGTATGCACGACAATGATCGGCCATATCCAGATATCGGTAGTACTAGCTTTATACAACTAATGAGGAAGCTAAGCGATATCTTTCGAATGAAGGCTAGACATCTTGTCTTTTTTATTCTCTTCCCTTCTTAAGGTATTCATGATTTAATTATTTGTTCGTTATTCTGTTCAAACTGCATCTCCGTCAAATCTTGAGCACAAATGAAACCTGGCAAGTTCATAAAGTCGATTTGAAGTAAACGTGAAACATAATCTGTGTTATTACATTTTTTTAAAATGTATTTTAATTATATATAATGTGTTTGAATACACATCAAAATCTGCATTAATTAGCCAAGTGGTGGAGAGTTTGCCTTTAACACTAGCGATGCAATTCCCTTTTTTTAAATTTATACTTCAATGAAACTTTAATATTTATTAAATTGCACTTAAAGTAACATTTACAAACATTTCAAAACAATGTAATTCAGATTGAATTGGAAAACATGTATAGAGGATATTTGTTTGTTTTGCATGTAAGATTGAAATATAATTTCACTGAGTGAACACCAGATGCAATATTTTCACGAGTGGCGTAGCCACGAGTGAAAATATAATAGCTGGTGTTCACGAATGAAATATATTTCAATCTTATATGTAAAACAAACAAATTTTCTTTTTATTTCATGCTTTTTAAGTGATTTTAAGTATTTTTTACTGATTTTGCCGCGTAACGTCGCGCATTCTCCTTTGTGACGTCATCACATCATGACGTGACATCATCAATTTTGAAATAAAGTTCTGTTACATTTCTCTAATTTTGTTACATTTTTTACATGATGTATACTGACATTGACTTTCTTTTCCTAAAGAAGCAAAATTTATGTATGACGGCATTTATTTCTGCCTGTTATTCCATTTAGTTTTTCTTTTCATCCCCATTCAGATATAGTCCGGCTACAGTGAAAATTATATTTTATAAATTTCACTAGTGGTTTATCAGAATATAATCATCTGATATATTACAATAAAACACTGGAAAGCATGAAATAAAATACAATACCTCTCCAGCTAAAGTAATTTTCAAAATAAAGATACAAAAAGTTGCGGATAGATGTAAGTTCGTTGAAAGTACAACGAAAAATAAGAGAATAATTGATTGTTGAATTATCACTTTAGACTTAGGTAACTTATGGAGAATTATTAGAAGAAAGGAAGAACGTAAGGAAAAACATGATTGAAAACATCCAATTTTTTAGTTCTTAAAATAAACACATGTAAATAAATATGAGCGTTCTGACATGCCACATTCATTCACACTGAAAGTAATACTTACAATTGTGAAATAGATTTTTGAACATTCTAACACTACTTCGCGCGAAATAGTTCATTCAAATTACAAAAATGTTGGAATTCTACTACTGGAGGTGTAAGTTTGCTTTGTCTTTACTTTCTTTATATGTTTGACTTCACGTAAACAGTCTATTCTATGTTCTATATATGTTTCACTAAGGCTTTAATTCATGAAATATGTGAGCATAAAATCTTATTGAGAAAATGTATTCGAGGCTGTTTGTGTGACATTAGATATTTCATCATCAATTTGTAAATACCGATTGTCCGGTGTATAGGGGTGCATTTAGTTAATGGCGTTCGATCTTGTTGATCTTTGTTTTCATTATTTTCTAATTATATATTTAGACAACCTTATTTTAAATTTTGAAATTTTGATGTTTGCCTAAAAAATTGCATAAATTTGTTCTTTTTAAATGTATAGTTCTGGATTCATATATTATTACCCAAAACTATATACGGAAAAAAGGCTCTTTTTGCCAAAATGTCACAGTATATAGCTTTGCGTTGAGTAAGTGATATAAGTATGGTCACTCATCTTTAAATTGATGGAAAAAATGTAACCAAAATTCAGCAAAATTATGAAAAGTCTTCCTTCAGAACATGCCTTAACATACCCCAGAATGCAGCTATGGCAATGTAGATTTTCAAAATTTTCAGGGGGAGCATGCCCCCGGACCCCCCTAACACAAGTGCCTACACATTGGTTTCTTTCAAGCTACGCCCCTGATTAAGGGGTGTCAGGGTTAATATTTCAATTCAATCAGATAATATTCTGAATTCACACGATAACTTAAAACAGTCTGTGACAATGGATGATTAATAGCTTAATATGCTACTTTAAAGTTATTTATAAACTGTATGCATGCATTGTGTTTTGTAGACAATTTGAAAACACATTGTCTTAATAAAAAAAGATTAACCAATCCATAGATTTTCAAATTAGATAATCGTTAATTTATTGAATATATATAGGTCACCTGTCTCTATATTATATGTTATTTTGGTTTTGGAGTGATATATGTGGATATATTACCTGTTAAGATTTTATATCACCCGAGCCGTTAGGCGAGGGTGATATTTTATCTTGACAGGTAATATATCCACATGTATCACTCCAAAACCAAAATAATAATTTTATTACCCTTCCCCTGCCGAGTTTAGACGATTTTTTAAAAAATCATTGCTGTTTCAAATGAAACGTCGAAATAAGAGTCCCTTTAGGATACCTCTTCGTCACAACATGACGTCACATAAATACATGACGTATTTTTCCCGTACCTTACGAAAGTAAACAATAGAAAAGGAGTAGTCTGTTGAACGCACTTTTTTGTAATTAATATCAAGCTTTCACAAGGTCATATTTGTTTTCGATACTGATGGTTATAATGTATCATTACTCAACTTTGGTAAATATTTATCATTTGACAGTTAAAAAGTGCTTTTAAATCGGAATTTACACCGCGTAAAATCGAACCGTACGCGCATCACCTCAGCGCATATTGTTTACAACGTTGGGTACCAAACGGGGAAATTTAGTGTGTATATTACCCGTCTGGCTCGGTTATATCAATTTCTTTCGGGTGATCAATATCCAATCAAAAAGGCGGAAAAAATCTGGAAGGGTAATAAACATGTATGTATATAATTCGTCACCTTTAGTACAGTAACGCGTTATCTCCTATTAAATTATATATAAAGTTAACCCATTACTGCACTAAGGTGACAATGTAATTTTGTTTAGTTTATAATTGTTAATTTTAAAGCTATTGTTCCTTATCTTTTTTCTTTTTGGCTTAAATTGTTCATTTAAAGTTATATACATTAATGAATATATCTAAAAACGGATAATTTCGACATTACATGTAGATACATTATGTCCGTGTATTGGTTTTAGTTATATTTGTATATATCTTGAACTTTGATCTTGATATTTAAGACATTAAACCATGTTAAAACCCACTGAGAACACAAGAACTATCTACTGTTTAAAAGAACTGCCTTGTTAAATATTTATCTTTTGTAATTATATGATTTTAGAATGGTTAAAAAGATATCGACCAAGGTAATTTGACTTGTGACAAACTGACCTTAAAAAATTGCTTAGGTCAAAGATTTTTATCAAAAGTTTGACATTAAAAGACCAGAAAAGAAACAAGAATATTGATAATCAAAAAAAAAACTTAACTGGATTTGACCAGATAAAAAGATGGGTATAAAAAGCCTGTTTTATCATTATAGTATAGAACCGAATGCCTTTCATACTTAAATGTTCATACCTTATCATTTTTATCTATGGGAGAAGGTAAATAGTCAATATCCTTTTGATCGAAATTGATCCTTATACTATAGTACATTTTCTTTATTTCACAGGTCAAAGGTGAAGGTTATGTATACAACTTACCTATCTAACAATTTCTTTGCAAATCCAAAGTCGGTAATTTTCAAATGTCCATCACGGTCTAACAATAAATTTTCCGGTTTTAAATCCCTGTACACTATTGAGCGAGAGTGCAAGTACTCCAAAGCTGACACAATTTCACTGGCGTAAAAGTTCGCCATCGTATTACTAAAGCGTCCATAGTTGCGCAGATATGAAAACACTTCACCGCCCGGGACATATTCCATCAGCATGTAGAGGAATGTATCGTCATGATTTGCCCAAAACCTAGAAAAAATACGATGATATTGGTAATTATATTGGTGTAATATTACAAAGATTGATCATTGAATCCAAAGTTTAGATAATTGAAAACAACATATTAAGCAAGTAGCAGGTCTGTGAGAGATGTGGCACTACACAGTGTTTCTCAAAATCAGACAGAATCAATACAAGTCTGCGAATTTCAACTATTTGTTTTTTGTTTTCAATGGTCTTGAAAAAGAATTTTGTCATTTACAAACAAAAACATTTGCTACATAGCCTCTTCGACACAGCTCAAAAAATATTTCAAATTTCTCAGTACCTGGATTGCTGGAATAAACTTTAGCATTTAGGTGAATTTGACCTTGACCCCTATCAACCTAAAATCCAACCAAAGTGGAGGAAGGACACACAAGACATTTAAGTGCTTTTCATACTGCAATTATTAAAATTATTATTACCTCCCCGGGCTGCCATTTTGAGGGTCATTCCCTATATATTATATGCTTAAAGATAAGATAAAAACTTGTCATAATTCTCTGGAATAAAAGTCTCTAATCTTCTAAAAACAGATAAGAAAAAATTTCTTTCAGGCACAAAAATTTTTTAGCACAAAAAAATTTGGGCAGCTCAAAAAATTAATTTATCGAACAAAAATGCATTATAAATGGTCTCTTTTTTTGCACAGCAAAAAAAATTATCAAACAAAAAATGCAAAATCAGTGGGCTATTTTAACTTAAATAAAGTCAAAATTAAGACCTGAATTCTGTTTTGACATCTACTTATTTGTATATATTAAATTTCACAGTCGCTTTCAACAAAATACTGCCACAATGTCATGCAATCATACCATTAAATTTCCATCATGATGTAATAATTAGCATGAAATTCATTGTATATATAAAAACACACAAACCATTATTTGCTGCTCGAAGATATTTGGTCTTCTTTCATAATATTATTAAATCATCTTCATTCTTTTTTTAAACAATTTGGCAGAAGTTGATTTTGACAACTTCAGATTTAATCATTCAGTTATATCCGTTAGCGATTCAAATGACAAATGACATTTTAATTATTCATACAAAACATAAAAAAGATATTGAAAAAAATAAATTGTTTTTTTCCTACCTATGCCTTTAACCATACAATACTTACATGTTAACAATGAAAGGATGAGTTATTGATGAAAGGATTTCTTTTTCGTTGGTTACGTGTTCCACTTGGCGTAGTCGAATCACATCTGTTATTGCCATAACCTTGAGCGCAAAGTAGTTCCTCGTCTCTCTATTTCTTGCCAGCACCACTCTTCCAAACGTACCCGTTCCTGAAATAAAATAAGTTATTTAAAATATCATTTGGAAGTAAGAGACTGAAAATGTCACATTATATAGGAAAAGAAGGAAACGCATTATATTTTGGTTGATTTGTGCCATTCCTGTTTCATGCCAGCTTGTTTTCGCTATTTATTTTGTTTATTTAACTTTGCCCATCGCCCCTGCAAATTAGCATGTTTTCGCTCCATGTCCCATGCCATTTTAACTTATTAATCCTCGACATTTCGTTTGGCGGGTCGCATGGCGAAAACAAGAAATGGCAAAAAATTAGCCATTAGTAAAATTCACCTTCAAGAAAAATAAATACATGTAGTTTATCTAGTTACTTAAGATCAACATGCCAAAAAGAAACAAATCTTGATAGTTGTCATAGTCATATCGACGGTGAAAATTTCATTTTCCTTCAGAGTACTACTAAGGTACGCATTATACTTTAAAAACTGGACAATAGGAATTTTGTTAAGTATTTAAAGTCAGTAAGTTCATGTAATACTTTTCCTCACAAACATCAACTATCAGTCCATGCAATATTTTTTCTTACAAACACATTACCACAGTGAAACATTTTTTGGAGGCGATAATAGTAACCTTGACAATTTTCCAAGCAAGTGAAAAACCTGGCATAAGAGCTGTGGCTGTACTCCCCCAATTCAATCAACCAGCTTTTTATGTATAAACAATTCAATTTCTTTCACATGAAAGAATCTTAAGTCCCTGGTGGGATTTAAACCCATAGCAGTTAGGGGTCAGTATAACAAAGTCAAACAAACCTTGACCATTCAGTCAAGAGTCTCAGCCATCAGAACAAGTATTACATTTTAACAGAATAACAAGTTAATAAGTACAATTTTCAAACTTTACGCTCACTACTGGTTGGTTCCAGGGAACCGACTTGAGAGTGTGTTTAAATTATAAGCACAGTGGAATAATAAAATAAATTCTGTTAAAACTAATTAGTAAAAGTTATGTTACAAAATTTTACACTTTTCTATTGTCTACTGTCATATTAAGAACTGTTCAATATCTGTTTTGGGGATGACAAGATGAAAATTTGGAGTTGGTCATACAACAGTATAGAGCGGGGTCAGACTGCATGGATGTGCAGATACGCTAGGTTCTACTGGTGGCAAAGGCCAATCACTTTCGGGTAGGGTTGTAATTTGGACAACATCTTTAATAAAACAACTTTGAGCTATGGTCTTCAATCTATATTACTATACAAGAATATTCTGAATTATCAACTCCTCATACTGACTATAGGATAATGTTCTAGAGAAGAAAATTGCAATGACAGCAGTAAAAATAACACAAGCTGCTTCCAGTAAATGTAAGTGCGTATCAATATTGTAGAAAGGTAGGTACAAAAATAGAACATTTGTATACCCAACAATAGCAAGCCTGCCGATCTGTTTGTAATTATCAGATCACACACACTGACACACTGCCGCCACTATCTAAATATACCTCAATCAGCTGATCACCTGTTAGGCTGGGCTTATTTTCACTTCCATTTCTACATACAGGAAAAGTGAAATTTTACTCAAATTTTACATAATTTTACTATTAAAGCTTTGAATGTCGGCACTTATAGTCTGGTCTGCCTGCTGGCTCCACTACCGGTATACTTGTAATAAGGTAAGCCTGCAAAATTGTGCCGTCTGCAGCTAAAATATACTAGGACCTGCTGGAATTTGTTAAATGATTTGCCTTGCTTTAAATTTGGAACAGGTAAGTGGAAAATTAACGGTATGGCACTGGTTAATTGGTTTTGTTTCAAAAATAGTCAAATTTATAATACTGAAACCCTTTTTAAGCCTGTTGTACAAAGTCAGCAACAGTATAAGGGATGTGATCATGGCGTGCACTGTTCACTTTTCAGTCCAGGCATATTTTAAAATTTTCCCTTTTGGACTACAGTGGAGTTCCTTAATCAGACACGTTGAACCGCAGGTTTATCAAGGTGTGGCCATGTATCACCAGGAACAGTAGAGCAGGTACACGGAGACTGTATACAATCAATGGTATACATCTACTGCTCTAGCTTCCAAGTTTATCTCACCTGTATATAATATCATTCTTAAAATGACTCATTTACCAGTAGAATAATGTACTTTTCTGCCAGGCAGTTTCCTAAAATTTCCTTCCTACTACCCTGTAATTTTGCTATTATTAATGTAACTTTGATCCCTTATCCTGCTTGTATCGAAGGTGAACAGCCTTATGACAACATGGTCAGACTACAGTACGCAAACAAATGTGCAAGTCTGACCATTTTATGAGCTAATCACTTAGGTCCTAGGCTCTATATGTCTATAACTTAATTGTTGTAATTTAATAATGAATGTATTGTTTGCTCAAAACCAAAACAGGAAAAAGACTTCAATAAGCATTAGGTTGCTTCCAGTCTAATCCTTTTTGGTTTTTTTTGTAAATGTCATGTATGTAAATATGTTCTTATGTGACAAATAAATATGTTTAACCAACAGGGTAATTCTATTAAACATATTCGGCAGCTAATATTTTACTTCTACGGAAATATTAGAAAAAATTTCCGAATGACCAGCTGGTCTTACAGGTCTCTGCACTATAGTTGCTACTCGTACTCGCTACTGGGGTAGAAACTGTTGTCACCAGTGGTCTATGTGTTATTAAGCAATCATTTTTATCATCCATCATTTTAAATAATATGACGAAAACCGTTATAATGTTTGTGACGCTAATCGTATAGAATCCTGAATACAATATATTTGTTACACTTTTAGAAATAGTTATAGAAGCTTTATAATGTTTATTTGGAATAACATGATAATAAGCTTTATGATTTATAAATAATAGCCGACCAAAATAGCCGGTTTTGTTACTATTTATAGTAACCTCTATTGAAATATTAATGCTTTCCAATCCCCGATAATTCTAACGATGAAAAAGCATTATATGATATAATTTAAAGGTAATTAGCAATTTAACACTTAAGAGTTTCAATCCAAACATAAGTCCATATAAACCCCACAAAATATTATAAATGGACTGTCCATTCTTTAATCTGGATACAACCATTCATGATTTTTAGGGGAAATTTCAAAATATGTACTGAATGAATAGTGACCAGTGTAAACTAATAAATAGATGGCACTCAGTCAGATGTTTCTTGAAATCCAGGGATGGCAAAATCAATTATGTGTATTGTCCAGGTTGTCCCACAGCCTGTACGGACAAATGGAAATTTTCTATAATTTACTCTATATATCAGATATAACGGACAGTCAGATAAAAACTGACAAATAAGTCAAAATCAGATTTCGCCGGCCCCGTAATAGGTCATAATTTACCTTTTTTTCCAAATGACAACTTCCATTAAAACTGCATGGTTTTCCTCAGGAGCCGTGCATATCATTATTATAATATATACGGTAACCAAAAAAATTGCAATGTCAGTTGCCTTAAATTTTGTGGATTGTTTTCAAATTCATTTCCTTCAGAGCTTGTTTTTCAGTTATTACCTACTTCCTTCATCTAATTTCTTTTGTATAACTATATACAGCAATTGAATATTAAAATTTTATCAATCGTCAATATAACATTATAATAAAAAGAACAAATAAACTCGACTATAATACAAACAGTACAAACAAAACAGCCCTAAGTTTTCGAAATAAATTTCAAACTGAGTGCAATTGTGCAGTTTAGAATACAATCCTATAGTTTTAATCAGGACAATATTGCCAAGTATAATGAAATCAGACTCCAATGTAAACATTTTTATTCCGAAACCAAAAAAAAGAGGCCTTTCTTTGTACCAGGTACCCTTTGATAAAATCTCAAGTTTGTAAGGTTAAAATCTCTAATAGAGATCATCGAACTACAATTAATTATCTACTCTACGAAAAAAAAAAAAAATTTAAATATTTTGCCTGCCGTTTTTATTATATATAAAAAACAGGTGTTTGCTATTGCTTTTTTTGGGTCTGTCACAGTATTAAATTTTACTCAACAAAGACCTTTAACTCTGGAACAATGGAAAACATTTTATAATTAATACAAATAAATTTCATATCGATTATTCACTAAAGTTTCTTAAGAAATTTGAGAAAGTTTCTTGAGATGAAGCATTGAAAAATGTCTGTATTATATAACAAAAAAAATATTATATACTTTAGGCTTTTAATAAATTGACATGTCATTCATTATAAGAAAACATAGAAGATTTGCTGAGCTATATGTAGATACAAAAGAAATATTTCTGTCACTTATATTTGGTGGCAAACTGAATTCTCAACACTGAAAAGAAGTCTGAGAAAAGAAAGTCCAGACATTTAAGACTGAGACATGAAAGTTCTGACATTCAAGACTGAAAAAAGAAGGTCCTGATATTTAAAACTGAGAAAAAGAATGGACTGGCATTTAAGAAAATGAAAAGTAAATCTGGACATTAATGTCTGAGAAAAAAAGTCCAGGCATTTAAGACTGAGAGAAGGAAGTCCATACATTTAAGACTGGAAAAAAGAAAGTTCTGACATTTAAGACAGAGAAAAGAAATTTCTGACTTTCATAAAGTTACAATACTTTCAAAACAAACCAGCTGAAGAATTTAGCTACTCAGAGCTAGGTCAGACTGAAGTCTGGTCTATAGTTGTTCTTGGCACAAGCTAATCACTTTTGGTTTTCAGAGCAGGTTTTGAGTTCGGATTTTATCTGCCATGTAATGTTAGAAATGCCCTCATTTACAAGCCAAACTTTACCGAAAGTTAAAACTGGTAAGCTGCTTTATTTTCTTTAATCTAACTGTAATTATACACAACATTAAAGTTTTCAGGTGGCCAGATTAAGCCTTTAATTAATTCTTTAATCTGGAAGAATATAAACTTGTAGCTAGTATTAATTTATTCACAACAGAGCAATATGTCACTGACATTTTAGAGCCAACCTACAATTTAAATGCTAGCTGTTATGGTATATCTTAATGATTCTAAAAGATGTTATCCTGAGCTCAGCTGCAAATATTGTTTTTTTTTTGCTCCAAAGTATATCTATTCCCACCATGGTTAGAAATTTCATTTATATAACATGGTCATAATCTTAAAAGAACTCCACTCAGGTTCATAAAATTTGAAAATCTTACAAATAACAAGTGAAGCACTTAAAACCGAAAATTCTGTGAAACAATCTCAGAATAACAATAAAATCGATTTTTGAGGGTTTTTTTGCTGGATTTGAGTGAAAAACATTGTAATGGTTTTCATTTTTTTGGTCATGTTTTTCACAATAAAAAGGATTATTCTGAAAAAAATGGGGTAAGGGAAATTCAATGAGTTATTGGTTCAGACTTCCATTGAATAGTTTGCAAATCCAGGAAAAATATTTTCAGTCCTGTCATGTCAAAAACCTCCCTTTAAGAATACATGTAAGTACCATCCACCCAATAAGCATACAGCTATAATTGTGCCACAATGAAATCCCTGGTGCGCTACTAATATGTTGTAACAGTGTCAACACTAAGCCACAATCATGTTTAAAAATAATTTTTTATATATTTCGCCATTTTGCATGCCTTGGCAAAAATTTCACATATTTCATCACTTGGCATGGTTTATAAAATAGCAGCATATTGCAACACTTAGTGTACCTAACACTTACAGTAACTTGCCTACGAAAAATTAGCATATTTCGCCACTTAGCATGCTTTACAAAAAAAAAAATTTTTAGCTGTTTTTGGCACCGGACGTGCCTTAAAACAAAAATATTCATATTTTGATAAAAGGGGTTTACCACATTATATATTATCAGTTAAGGTGCCTTTCGAGAATTGAAGATGATGTTAATTGTTATAATTAATTATATAATTATATGTTATAATTATATTACTTTGTCACCTTAGTGCAGTAACCACTTAACTCCTTATATATTTCAATAGCAGTTAACCAGTTACTGCACTAAGTTCTATATTTAAATCACATATCAAGAGTTGATTGCAAAACTGTTGTAAGTCCTTCTTTATTTTACATAGTCCTTCTTTATTTCATATAAGTTACTGCAGTTTTGCCTCAACCCTTGATATAGCTATGATATAATTATAATATATAAGAGAGTATCCCAAAAAGAAAATATTACGAAGATTTAACAAATTTAAAAACCCTTAGGTCAGGTCATCCGTTCATAGCCACTTACAATATCCATGCTAGAAATCGGTCTGTATATAAATATAAGCTTCATTTACTTATATGTATAAAGATTCTTTACATATTCAGTATATTAATCCGTAAAGCCCTCTTGATCTTTTATTAAACACTATTTTAACTTTATTATGATGGCTCGGTATCAAATACGATATTCATTCATGAAATCTTAAATCTGTTAATGAATTGTAAACTGTGGAAAGTGGACCGAAATTAAAACAGGTTCTTGAAATAATGGTTTGTCCTCTATAATTTCTGTTTCTGAATTATCACATTCATTTAAAATAATAAAGAAAATATTTGGCACTCATGAAAAAAAATTAAAAATTTGTAGGATAATAAAATTATGAACGAAAGAAATTTTCGCACATCACTTTCATATCAAATATCAGATGCTTAATGTTTGCAACCTCTGCCAACATAAAGTAATCATAAATATGCTAAAGCTGTATAAGTTTACAATTTGAGATCATAAAGTAATCAAAACATTTGTAATTTGCTATCATAAAGTGATCAAAATTAATGATGAATATTGTCAAATTTTAGGCATTAATTCAATTATGATTAATAATAATCATTAACTTGTAAGTTGTGCTAACAGTCATGATTAATACAATCAGAAAATTTGCATTTTAAAATTTACACATGTGTACGTACGTATTAAAGCAGCCTTCAGTTTTATTTTTGTTGGAAAAACAATTCTGTGCTTTTCAAATCAAGTATTTCATTTAAATATCACCCAAGGAAAAGTGCATCATATCATTGTTATTTGCCTTCCTCAAAACAGCATTCGAGAGCTATTTATAGCTTGCAGAGATGTTCGTTTCTAAAAATAGAAGATTGGGAAATGGATTGCCCACTTGTCCACTTTACTAAGCGACCAGTAGATTAGATTTAGTGGCATCCAGGGGTTTCTTCATTGTTTATGTATTTTATCGATGACAAATTTCATTTTTCACCTTAACTTTTTTGATGTGACAATTATAATATGAAACTATTTACATGTATCTAAAAATAGCACAATAATTAACCTTTAGAAAAGCTGAAGGCAACTTTAATGTATCAATAAAGTAAGCACGAGTTTCTGCAGTTTTTTCCCCCCACCAAATACAAATCCTAGGTGAGAACAGCTGGCAGCACAAATGCAATATAATTTTTTTTTTTTACAGAACAATAAAATAAATCACTTTAAAGAACCAACAACAAAAAAAAATATTTCTTTTATATAAAAAAAAACAACAAAGGAAGATAGTATTTCGGTCTATTTTAATACCTGATGGTTAATTTAAGTAAGATTTACTGTAACCTTTGTGTACAAACAGACAGGGCATGTGTATTAATTATTGACAGATGTTTGGATGGAGGGGGAAATCAGACATGATGGAAATATTCCAGAAATTCACAATTTACAAGCATGTTTGAAAACATTTTTCTTACATTCTGAGTAGTGGTAAATTAACCCATAACAGGTGCAGTGTTGAACCTCTATAATCGACTTGTCCGATTGGTCCAGCTTCAATTTTTGGAACTGTCCTAGTTAAATTTTGAGAATATTTGAAGATAAAAAAATTAAAGTTAAAATTGATCAGACTGTAGGGATAAGCAGTTGTATATGTAATAGAAAGAGCACCGAAACACAAGGTTATCTGATTTGTACGAGTATTAATCAGATTACCGAGTGTTTTGGTGTTCTTTTTCATTTGTATCATAGTCAAACATAAACTATGATACAAAATACTAATCTGATACCATAAAGGCTGAAAAAGTTAAAATATTGTAAATCTTTCAGCTTTAATGGTATCTTAATTGTTACAAGTTTCCAATAGATGAACTTTCTTTGCTTCTTTTGCTCTGCTGACATAATGTGTCTTTTAATAATGTTATTTAAAGACACATTATTATCAGATATCCATGACTATTAAATTCAATTTAAGAATGTCAAACATGTGTTTATTAAGAGCATTGTTGAATAATTAACAGCTCAAGAAGAAAGTAGCGCTGAATGTGTAGTAATGTGTTGTAAAGGAAGCAAAGTAGTATTTTGACTTCCATGCAAAAATATTAATTCCCTATAATTATGTTTGTCAACAGAGCAAAAGAAGCAAAGATAGTTCATCTATATGGCAAATGAGTATTTTTTGGAAACTTGTATCAATTAAGATACCAAAAATAAAAAGAATTTGAGAAATAAAAATCGATGATATCATTTCCGAGGCATAATGGGCCTTTAAAATATTTTCTGGAAACAGTTTTTGCTTACCGGTAACTGGTGTGAAAAATAATAAAATGCAATTTCTGAATTGTTATAGATTTTCGAAAAAAAAAAAAAATGTGCATTATTGTTAACCATCTGCATAATGTTTTCAAGCACTTAAAACCGTTATAAACTCGAAACAGTAACTTCCATGTGCTGTTATAATATCATTTGCAAGTTTTCTCAAGTTGTAATATATTTTTCTATTTTTAGTTTCTCTTTTTTCTTTTTTTTTCTCAGTTTACTTTTAAATAAAAGGTTCACAGTTTACCTTTAGTGTTAAAAATGTATTATTTTTTTCACTTTAAATCTATTTATATACAATTGTATGTCAGTTATATTAGTAATTTAACATGTTGCCAAACAACTATAATAACTGCTACATTTTGTACACTATTCCACATATAGACTATAATGATATATTCTATTTATAAATAAATCTCAAAATTAATGGACTGAGGATAATGCAGTGCCCTTTATTTCTAATTTTTCGCTGATTAAAAACACCATTTAATTTATACTGTATACATGTACATAATTCATGCCTTTTAAAGCTGCATGCCTCCAGAGGAACCAAGATATTTCATAAAAATCAAACTTGAGAAAAATGTACAAAGCTTATTATTCAAGATTCATGTAAAAACTTACATGTTTAATACATGTGAATAATAACTGATTTTCAGTACTTAAAATTACCACATTAAAAACTGTGAGGGCTACTTCTGCACATCTTCACATCTTTTTGGTAATTTACATGGACTTGGATTGCCTTTTGCAATGTGTAATTTGTAAATTACTTTCTCAACTCATTTTGGAATATTTAACAATAAAATATATTTTCAAAATTTTCATGAAAATAAGCATGAATCTGGAGGCATGCTGCTTTAAGAATTAGTTTTATAATCTAAGAGGACCTTCTTCTCCTAACTATAGAGCAGTAACTTGCCTACATGCAGTACCCTAGCACTGGTGTACATGTACATTGTAATGTTCAATACATAAATACAAATAATTATTTTTAAAGGCACATTTAGCCTCAGAAATTAATTTTACATTCTGTTGAAAACACTAACATTTATATGTTGCTTGTATTAATGGATACATTTAGAACAGGTGAAATTTTATGATTTTCACCTTGATAAAGAGAACATTATATATAACTGCTGAATGTGGAGATAATTGTCAACAGAGCAAAAGAAGCAAAGATAGTTCATTTATATGGCAAATGAGTATTTTTTGGAAACTTGTATCAATTAAGATACCAAAAATAAAAAGAAATGTGAGAAATAAAAATCGATGATATCATTTCCGAGGCACCTTTTAAAGATTTTCTGGAAACAGTTTTTGCTTACCGGTAACTGCATGGTGTGAAAAATAATCAATGCATTTCTGAATTGTTACAGATTTTCAACAAATAAAAAAAATGTGCATTATTGTTAACCATCTGCATAATGTTTTCAAGCACTTAAAACTGTTATAAACTCTAAACAGTAACTTCCATGTGCTGTTATACATGTAGTATCATTTGCCAGTTTTCTCAAGTTGTAATATTTATTTTATTTTTAGTTTCTTTTCTTTCTTTTTTTTTTCTCAGTTTTCTTTTAACTAAAAGTTCACAGTTTACCTATAGTGTTAAAAATGTATTATTTTTTCACTTTAAATCTATTTATATACAATTGTATTTCAGTTATATTAGTAATTTATCATGTTGCCAAAACAAACGTAATACTAACTGTTACATTTTGTACATAGTTCCACATTCCAATATTCTCTTTAATGATATAATCTATTTATAATTAAATCTCTAAATAAATGATCTAAGGATATGACCATATATTAGTAACCTTTATTTCTAATTTTCGATGATAACATTACAATGTTCATAAAAGGATTTAATTTATACATATGCCAAAACCTATAACAAGATAATGATGACCTAGGTATGTGATCAATATGGAACATTTTGGAAAAGCGTTTTCAAGACTTAATGGGCCTTTAATGAATAACTAAAGACCCTACTCGTTGTCGACAGTTACTTATTTAATTTGTTTATTTTGTTTTCAAAAAAGTTTACAAAACATTGCCCAGCACTAAACCTACAAGTTTATCATTCTGAAGAAAAAAGCAACAAAAAAATCACAAGCAAAAATAACCCAAACATTTAGCCTTAAAGATTATTAACTTATCATTTAATCAACATATTACATGATTAGAGTACCTTGCTCTACTAAAGCTGTAGTAAATTTTGGTGTCAGAATGAACAGGGATTTGATCAAGTTCTTCTCTTCCCAGTGATAAAAATCATACAGAGGGATTGGATCAAGATGGTGATTACCCAGTGATAAAATATCTAAGCATCTGAATCAGCAATCTGAATGAAATCAGAGTTAGTCTCAGTCAGACACTTTGCCATGATGTAAAAAGATCTGCACTCAAGCTGTAATTGCAGACTATAAGACAAACAAGACAATGATTTTCCCTTTTTCAATATGTATGTTTTCATTTTTTGTAAGGACCCTCTAAAGTTGGTATGTATGTTAAATAGTGACAACTTTCAAGAAATTTCTTCTGTTTTGTAACAATAAAGTTGTTGTCATCATCATCATCCTCTTCATCAATCATCATTATACATGTATTGATAGACAATATCAAATAACAATTGAAGGTTTTACAATTAATCTTGTAAAATGTCAATAAAATAGCAACATTTAACTGGCTGTAATCAAATTATAAACTCAGTTGGTTTTGAACCTTAAGAATTTCTTTTCAAATAATGATTATTTCAGATACAAAAAATTAGAACATACAATCTGGCATTTTTAGAAATAATTTATAGCGAGTGGTCCAATTCAATTGATTCTTTTATAGAGAGTAGGAGTAAACGCTAAAACATAACATGTACTGATTAGATTAAACAGACTTTAATTTAGGTCCATTGTGTAGGAAGCTATTAGCAAACACACTCTCAAATCCGTTCCTGGAACCAACCAGTACTGAGCAATGAGTGCAAAGTTTCTTGAACAATAGGAAATTTGTACTAATTAACTGTTTATTCTGTTAAAATGTTAAATTCACATGTAACAGAATAAGTATGACACATGTTTAATCCACCATTTAGTTGTTACCAAGGCTAAAAAGCAGGGGCTTTGATTTTGATTTTTATCTTCCTGTTAAAGCATAAAGGCCCCATGTTTGCTTCAAATGCCCAAGCTTTGTGATTTGGACAGGTCCCAGACCAATCTGGTACATTGACATGGCAGTCCAGGGACAAGAGGTATAAGCTCTGCTCATTTGCCCTGCCCTTCACCAGAGAAAGGTGGCCAGGGTTACAATTGACTCGGGCATTTATTTGAACGACACCTTTAAGATGAAGACACAATTCATTAATTAAATCTGGCAAGACACATTTTATTCATTATTTATAATCAATTATTAAAATTCACTAGGCAATATAAAATGAATATGTGCCTATATGCATATTACGGTTACCGTATCAGTTTATTCTGGGACATATCATATCAGGACAAGCAACAACCTACTAACAAAATCAGTCTCGTATGTTGGCATCCATTTGACAGCAGATCGATGTTTAATTCATATATTTATGCCTTTGTGATGAATTTCCATAAATCATGTAAAGACTGTCTTAATACTAAAAGAAAGTTATTTTTCTTATATGCACAATTTCGGACAAAAAAGTACCCTTTTTTACAGGATAAACAAAACAAAATGTTATTATGATGGGGAGACTGTGCCTGATCGGACGAAGACATAACGTGAAGCTAATCATCAATTGCCTGTCCCATTATAAATATTATGTCCCATATTTATTTAATTGAACAAAGTAGCATATCTATTCATAAGATTTTGACACACTAAGCATTCATTAATCACACTGTTAATTCAATAATTCCCATCACTACAAAAATAGCATTCTGTCTTACCAATTGTCGATAAAATTTCATAATCTGAAAGTTTCTTTCCTTCTTCAGTATTTTCTGAACCCTTTTTACCCGTTGGGCTAGTCTGTTTTTTAACTTTGGCAACTTTCGCCGATGCCATGACTAATTTGACTCACAATTGCACACTGTCACACTCGCAGACAAAAATATATATTCCTGATAAAATCCAATATTCATCAAAAAATTGCAAATTCTTTCATAGCTTTGTTAATCCTAAGGTAGCATACTTAAAAACAGCGGTGTGAACGATTAATATGCCATTGATGCGTCGCCAACAAACTTTGGTACCACTTTGTCAGGTAGTACACAAACTTCTGTCAATTTACCTGCAGTATTAATCTGTAAGGGTAACCTCCCTTGGAAAATCAATTAAGTGAGGCCCTTATACAGGATTCCTTTGGTGTTCCTTTACAAGTGTTCCTTTTTTTCTACCAAACAATGCAAACTTCAGAACTGTATTTTTCTTTTGAAATTTGTATTTGATAGAATTTGCTTTTAATCTAATTTCCTCCATTTTCCCGCAAAAAATGAGAAAATAGTATTTACTAATTATGTATGTATCATTGATCAGAGACTTTTATTATGTAGAGCCCTGTGGTATAATATTTTGCGCGAAAGCTGTACAGTATGTATCTTTTTTTAGTGAAATAATGGAAAATAAATTAAAAGCATTTATCAAATATATAAACAAATTTCAGATGAAAATTACGGCAGTTTACATTGTTTGGGAGAGGTAGGAGGGTTGTAGAGTGGGTAAGAAGGGGTCCGAGGGAGGTTAGTGCAATCAAGGACCTTAATTGAGGTCTGCACGGTTCAATCAACGCACCCAACACCTGTGTTTTACAATAATATAGATTTATATTTAAGACACATTTAGTTGTATATTGAATGCACTTTTGCAGATAAAACAGAAATATAGAAAGCTAAAAAATCACAAAAAGGCAAAATTGCATAAAAATGTTGCAGACTCCATTTAATTGCACAATTTAAACCTGTTAATGAAAAGTAGATCTATAGACACTGTTGATTATTGCAACTATACCTTCTACACCCCAAGCACCGTCATTAAAATTTAAACTGAAAATAAATGATGAAATCTTGAATTTAGAAACATCCCAGATGTACCACTCTGATACATACCAGGCACCCAACAAGAAATAATATTGGAACAGAAGCACAAGCACAAAAATAATGCTTTGCTGAACGATCTTCAAAGTCAAGATATTTCTGTACAGGTACATGCATATATTAATTGTAATCATGGCTTTCATTAAATGGTAATAATTACGGTTGTGCTATCACCTGGCACATTACACTCTTAGTATTATCCACATATTGCATGCTGTGCATCCTTGCACGTGCATGTAGATTTCTAATGTTTGTCTGAAAATGTGTTATTTAATAATTATTTATCAACATACTTACTGTAAGTACACTTACATTATGTATATTTCTGGTTTCTTTTTTTTTGTTTAAATTTTCAAAAGTATTTCAGTATTATATTTGCTTATTTTATTGTTTGAATTTTCTACATACCATGAGGTAGGGCCTCAATATTGCTCATTGCAAAGGGACATAATCGTTCGCGGGAATGGCTAGGGTCAAAGGTTAAATAATATTGCCGAGACCGAGGAACGAAAATGGCCGGCGACCAGAAGCAGTTTGAAACCCTGCTTGAGGCTTTAATGAGCCCAGAAAATGATAAAAGAACAGAGACCGAGGTAAGAAATTGTTTATAAAGCTGTTCAAATCATATAGAATAACATTCCATCGGTGTATTATGATTGTCACTGTTTTTCTTCCAAAAGTATTGTTCGGAATTTTCGGATAATACCGTTGAATTTGACAGCTCCACGTGAAGGACAATGCATAATTTTGTGGGTGGGGAGTGGGCTTTATGTATGGAATTTTAGTTTAAAGAAACGTGTCTTTCATTCTATTCAACATATTTTGGATCAATATGTTTGAAACTATACACTGTTTGCTTTTATTTATCAGTTCATGAACATCACCAATAAGGGTATGAGTACAGAATTATCTTTATCCAGTATTATAATGAAGATTATTCAAATGTTCCTGTCTTTTTGACATTTTGAATTGAATTAGACTTTTTATGCACCAGTCATTTACATCCTAGCTCCAACTGCCAGGGAAAAGTGTTAACGTTAGCTTCTTGGTTTAAACACCAATATTAAGTTGAACAATTGAATTTCTGGAGCTGAATTTCTCTACAATGTCCCTAGCTTATGGTTTTTACCGTACCAGTTTTTATACTGTGACAGGACATCTACGTTGAAGACAACGCCATAGGAAAAGTCCACCAATAATCGTGCAAGGAATCTGGCACATTCGTATTCATTCATTTAGCATTCCATTGAGAAAAGTACTTCCCCAGGCACTTTAAGCACCACGCTCCTGCTGTGCCTTAATCTCCAATCAGTCTCACCGCCGACTCATAAATATCATTGCGGTGTTTGATTTTTCCAATCGCTATCGTTCAGTGGTTTACAATTTCGTATAGAGCTTGCAGAATTGGTCTTGGTGATTAATCAATAAACACAGCGGTCATCAATCAGCGCATGTGATAACGGATTAACAGGTTGTTTATAGGGTACAATAAATAATCTGTCCGAATGTCCGTTGGTCCTCACTGAATAAAAACCAAGTTTTCCAAGATATATCGTTAATATCAGTCCTCTTGTTCGAATGAAATTCAAGAAGCTAAAAATATCAATGACCTGTTTGATAAGAAGTTCCTGGTGATGCTAAGAAACAACATAACCACTTTCCGTGTAGGAACAGACAGAAATGGCTGTAGTACAAAATGACAAAGCAAATTTATATTTGGCACAAGTTTTAGGACAAAGGATATTTTAAAAGAGGAATATAATCATTTACAGGAATCATAATTTTATGATTTCAGAGCAACTCGTCCTGCTGTACAAGTCTTACTGTCTACCACCTGGATACAATTTTACACACCCTGCTACAATCTCTTTTTGTAAACACTAGAAAATATGTGGAATTTTCAGTACCTAACTAAATGTATAGTTTTAAACAGCACATTAAATTTTATCAGTTTTACTGCATAATACTGTATATGTTACTAAATTACTTATTTATTTTTCAGGAAGTGTATGACAAGATTGATATTTCACAGAAAGTTACATATCTAGTTACTGCTTTAAGAAGTGCTGACAATGCCATAGAGGTATGTTAAATCCAAGAATTAACTTACACTTTGCTTTTTAATACCAACTTCAATATGTTGGCATTATCTATATTGCTGAAATGTTTTTCTTCACACATTGACCTTTGATAAGATTAAGAATATTTTGGTGATATTGATAACAGACCCATCAAATTCGGTGAAAATTTTTCTCCCTATAATTTTTTGAACAGTAGTTTGAAACTTGTGTAATCTCGGTAGACTGATAGTATGTGGACTGTTTGACCATAATATATGGGATACTATTAAAAAATTGCAGAAGACCCATTACTTCCCTTTAATACTGAGTGGTCAATGACATAGGTACCTTTGTGGGGGATAGCAAGGTAATTCAGTGCAAATTGAATAAGACACAGTGCCAATAGTTCAACAGGTGTGTTGACTGTAGTAATTTTAGAATGCTATAACATTTTTAGTTTCACACATCTTCAAGGTAATGATTATGTTGTTTGTCAAATCTTCTGTGCAAGTCTCTGAAGCTAAACAGCTTTGTACTTGAGGATAATAATTTTTTTGTAAACTTGGATCAAACCGGTATTTCTTTTAACATTACAGGTTCGTACATTGGCTGCAGTTTTGTTGCGGCGATTATTTACCAATGACTTCAATGAGTGGTGGCCAAAGATTTCGCCTGAGCTCCAGGCAGGGGTCAAGATGGAACTCATGAAAGGAATACAAGAAGAGTTAACTCCCCCTGTCAAAAGGAAAGTCTGTGATGCAACAGCTGAATTAGCAAGAAACTTGATTGGTGCGTTTCGTTTTGCTTAGTTTGTTTTTATACGCCTGAAGTATCTTCGGGACTTATTATGGTTATCTGTCTTTGGTAATAATTTCTGAAAAAATTAGGCATTAAGAACAGATCTGATCCTTTTTCATGATTTTATATTATGTAAATAATCATTGTATGTTAGATATGTTTTTGTGCAAATGTTTGAAATAAAATATGTTTAAACTAAACTAACCTTACTATTTCTAGATGAAAGTAATAATCAAACATGGTCCGATTTCCTAAAGTTTATGTTTGAATGTGCAAGTGCTGAGGATGTTAGTTTGAAGGAAAGTGCTTTACATATATTCAGGTTGGTATAGTAACTAATACTATGTCAGTATGTGGTTGTCTTTTTATTCCACATGTATATAACAGTACTATATGACAATATATAGCTTTTGGATGTCATAAGAATTTAAAAAAAAAAAAAATGGGAGTCCAGTTGATGTTTGATGTAGTTTTTGCTTTTATCTCTCGCAAAAACATTTCAACGATGTATTTAACTTTAAAATGTATTTAAGATGAACTGAGAGCTGTTGATGACTAAATGTTTCTAGTTAGTTAAGGTAATTAGTTTGGTATGAATAACAAAAAATGACTAGCAGTATCCATTTCTATTTTTAGTCAAGTGCAAAGTAACGCATAATCTATGCAAATTATATTTTTAGTGTTGTCCCAGGAATCTTTGGTGATGAGCAAAGTCAGTATTTAGATGTAATTAAACAGATGTTAGCTCAGAGCATGGCTGTACCAGACGCCCCTACTGTATGGTTCGAGGCTGTCAAAGCTTTAACGGCTTTCCTCACTACTAACGAGGGTGAAGCCTCCATTGTTCACCACTTTCGTGATTTACTTCCCGGAGTTATACAGGTATGTATATTTTCATTGTCTGCTCTCCAATGGTTATATATCCTATGGCCATTTCAGGACTTGTACCCAATTAAATCATTTTTAACTTTGGGAGAGGGAATAAATTACTTCCAAGCCAGCCGGGGTCTTAATTTTTAACAGATTTGGCAATTCATATCATTGGTGAAAATGCTGTGAAAACCTTTGAACAGAAGAATCTGAACTGGGGGTACTGAATTTTGTATTACGGAGAAGCTATACAGCTTGCTTATGGAAGGTTGGACGTTTTACTGTGGTTTAACACCTATATGCTCATCTAGGTCACTTTAACAAAGTAAATATCCTGGCATCTTTACTGATAAATACAACTGTTAGGACTTTGTTTAAACCCTATTTTGCTAAATATATTTAAAAGACTTGTCGATCCTTCAATCTGGACAAGAATGTTCAACAAATTTAGGGAAAATTGAAAAAAAAAAAAGATGTACTGAACAGTGTTCAGGTGTGCTAGTTGGTCTTGGTCTTCCCTGTTTTCTTGATTATGTAGCCACAAACTGGCAATTGGTTGAATATCAGGCTTTGCATAATGTCAAACATGCTGTCCCTTTGGCAGTTTTTCCTCAAAGAAATTATTAAATTCTGTTGTATAAAGTGGATTTCTTTTGTTCCAGGCGGTTTCAGAAAGTGTAACACAACAAGATGATGATTCTGTACTGAAGTGTTTGATTGAACTTGCTGAAAATGTGCCAAAATTCCTCCGACCACAAGTAGAGAATGTTCTTACGTTTGAAATGAAGGTATGTTTGGTTTAACCACTGACCAACTTCTTTTATTAGCAAATAATAAGCAAATGGTACTTTTGTTGTACTGGAATATTTGGTTTTGTATTTATTTTCAGCTTTTCATCGAAGAAAAAGTCGAGCTATTATGATCGCTGCAGTGTTGCACAAAATCTTTAATGAAGCTTTATTATTCAAACATTTTAAAAGTTATCAACATGAAACTTGAAATAATTGCTAAGTAAGACAAGGGTCATAATTCTGAAAGCAATATTTTTTGAGTTATGATCCTTCTTAACTTTAAATTGTAACAAACCAGCGTTCACAAAGCATGCGGTGCTCTTGTTGTTGTTTTTTCACTATGGAAATGTAAGAACTGTATATAAACTTCCAAGAGGTGTAAGATTATGATACAACTCGCTATATACCTGTTGATAGAATTATAATGTTTGTTACAGGTTTTGTGAAAAAAAAATTGTAAGTCTTTAAGAGCAGCTTGCTCATTAGTCATTGCATATTTCATTTTCTCTCAAAGACAGGCACAATAAAAAACACCAAAATAATTACCTTAATTAGCTGGGTGGCCTATGACATGATGGAGGAAATTTTTGCCGTCAGGTCATTATTTAAATTTCTTTCTCTTTCCAGGTTTTGTCGGACACAAACTTACCCGATACTTGGAGACAGTTGGGCCTTGAGGGAATAGTAACACTGGCAGAGTCAGCCCCAGGAATGGTCAGAAAATGTTCAAAGCTTATTCCTATGTTAGGTGTGTAAACTAATTTATTTGAATTTAGTCCTAGATCTTTATGTGAGTCTTTGTTACTTGCATAGCTCTGTTTTAGAGCACAAAGTCTACAAAGGGCGTTCTTGACCCAGTGGTTAAGGTCTTTGACTTTCAAGCCACTTGCCTCTTGTCACAGTTGGTTCATATCCTGACAGGGACTTCGAATTCCTTCTGTGTGAGGAAATTGTCCAGCTAGCTATGGAACATTGGTGTTTCTACAGAGAGGCCCATTTGTGCATGAAATAATACACAGAGGGGTGATTAAAGTTTTCCTTCATCTGGAAAGTGGCCATGTGACCTGTACTGTGTTGGTGTGTCAGACGTAAAACCCAACAAAAATAGAAATAAATAATTCCTACAAATATCTGAAACATTTGATCTTGCTATGTAACTTGCTATATTTTTCTTTGACAATTTGGTTATGTACAATATGGTCACTGTTTCAAATAATGGGGGGAGTTCGCATATTCTTCTGGCTTGAAAAAGTGACAAAAGAAAAAAAGAAAAATGAAAAATTATAATATGTTTGTCATTTCTTTAAAAAAAATATGGACACACAAAGACTCTTTCAAGGCAGCTGCAAATATGTAAGTTATTTTGTATTGCCGTGTATAAATAGCTGCTTCCAATATAAACAATGCCTTAAACACTTGAAAAAAATCCAATTTACAAGCAAATCAGGCTAGCATGAATGAAAATCGAGATATTTTTCTAGTTTCTATGCTGTCTGGTAATTGCTTATTTTGAACACTGGTTGCGGCCTAGGATATTTTGTGTCATAACTGTTTAAAGTGGGTTTATAACTCGTCAAAAAGATCATAGATAACTAACGATGTATGGTATATATTTATAGTTCCACAAGTGTTGGCGATGATGGTAGATCTAGAGGAGGAAGAAGATTGGGCAGTTCAGGACAATTTAGATGAAGAAGATGGAGATTGGTAAATACAGTTGCTTTATACTGATAGATTACTATGTTAATATCTAGCTTGTAGTCTCACTGGTTCTGGTGTTGTGGTTCAGATCACTGACTTCAGATATGCACCTATTCCTTAGGGCTGTCATTGATGGAAAATTTTGTTTTTATTTGTCTAAAGACGAATATTGGCGATACATTAAATTAAAGAGCTTATACAGTGAAAATTATTTAAATACGTTATGTTAACTGTTATAGTAATATGCATCCTCAGGGATTTTTTCCAGGATTTTGGGAACACGACCCATACCCATGGAATTGGGAATTTTCAGCGCTGTTTTGTTAAAAATTGGGGAAAAATGCGTGACTGAAATTTTGCAGTGATTAAATGGATGCAAACAATTACTGTCTATGATGGCATCTTTAAAGATTTAAGCACTTTTACAGTGAAGAAGCCCTTCTTTGCAAAGATTCAATATTTTCATTTTGTAACTTTCAATTGGGAATTTTTTCCTGTGGATTGGGAAAATAATATACTATTTTCAATTGGGATTATGACCCAAGTACGGCTATAAAATAGGTCAAAAAAATCCCCGGTCCTCGTTTTAGACGTCACAAATACAACATTCTACCTAGTGAAAATATGTTTTACACCTTGTATGTTCTAACTGACCACTGAGGATAAGCTCGCTCCTGCTAATGCAAATATTTTCACGATAAATATCATTTTTCACCTTAACTCTTTTGACTATTATATCATGAAACAATTTATCTAAAAATAACATATTCAACCTTTAGAAAAGCTTAAGGCCAGTTTAAATGTTGAATATTAATATGGCAATATTCATTATAGTCCTATCAAAAAGACGTTATTATGATATTTTTCATAATTCTCGATAAAGTGTAAACAATTTGTATTTACAGTAACTCTGTGGCTGGAGAAAGTGCCCTAGACAGGCTGTGCTGCGCACTAACAGGCAAAACTATGTTACCACATGTCCTAGCTAATGTACCCCAGATGTTACAAAATAGTGAGTATACTAAGATACATCTACTGACACGTAAAAACTTCCATCCTTAGTTTTGCGGAAAAATTATATGGTTTATTAGTAAAAGGGGAAGAAAAAACTTTATGTAGTTTCAATTTTTGAGGAAAACTGCTTGACTGTAAAGAATGTTTCTTTGGCGAAGTCGCCCTAAAATGGCCCCTGCTAGAGAGGGAAAAACCTGAAACTGTATAATTATCCTCGTTGAATGTTCTTAATTAAGGGCCTTAATTAGGGACATTATTTTCATCAGCAAATATTCTTAATCAGGGCATTAAGCAGCAACATTACCTGTGGCTTTTAGACTTGAAGAAAATTTCTTGAGCATTTTCCACTGTATTATGTTAATTTTACTTATCAAAACATTTGTGTTTGTTATATTAGTTCTGTGTGGTGATGTGAAAAATTATTTTGAAGTAATTTATCCTATGGAAATTATAAGGAAGAACAGGACAAAAATTGGATTGCATTTTCAAATAGATAATCGGTTACTTTTCCATTAAGTACAACCTTATGTTGTGTTTACTTAAAGTAACAGTTTTGTTTATTTACTGTGTAGGTGATTTTGAGAATATCATTGGCATGCAGGCTCTGATGGCATATCTGTTTCTATTGGGGGAGTACCTCATATGGTAGCCAAATGCTATTGGCATGTATTATAGAGGTTCTTACTCATTCTTTGTAATGATCTCTGTATTGTTTTGATAATGTTGTTAAAATAAAAATTGTAATACTTAACATTTATATGATTTTTTCACACTTTTAATGCAAGGTTGTTGTGGTGTTATGAGGTGTTGTATCGATGTTTAAATAGATTCTAAAAGTTTGGAAATGATTTCTTGAACAATTTTTATTTTGATCAATGGGTTTCTTAATACAATAAGAAGGAGGCTTGCTCCTTCCCTTTTAGATTTTTGGGAAATGATAGTGTATTTGCAAAAAAAAAGGGGGGGGGAAAAAGATAAACAAGATATTATGATTAATTTAGGATGATAATGCTTTTGATTTAATTGATTTTGTTTCAAAGGGTATATGTTTGTTCAGCCTTATGCGTTCTTGTCTAGAGGTTATGAAAGTGTCCTGTGTATTAATAGTTTAATTGTGGTTTTGCGTTATTTCTAAATTTCCTATCTTTCGTTGTCTAGGTATCATACAATTTTAACTGTTACCGATGCTATTTTGTTACATAAGTTCTTAAAATATTTCGTCATTGACAATTGACTTTATTTAAATGAAATATCTAAAAGTTAAAGATTGTTGTTTGTATTGGTTTTTGTTTCAGTCAGTTCTCTAGAGTATAGTTATATGCAGCATTATGCGCTATATGCTGATTCAGGTCAACTCCTCAACAGTTTCGGGCCGAAACTTCATCAGCAAAAAATTTTCACGACAAGTTAGGTGGTGGCAAAGTAATTTTGATATCTAGGTATTTTCTTGACAATAGCATTAATAGAGTACGTTGTCCTTGTTGCTAAACCAACTAAATACTTTTCTGCAGGATTTAAAGATAACAATGTATTAGTTGAAATTACTTTGATGAAAAGGAATAAACTATTTCTGATTAGTGCTATTGCGGTATAAGTTTTTCTAGGTATTATTTCCTGGATTAGTTCAGGATTTTCAGTCTCGGTCTGAAGCCTTCCTATTTCCTTTTAAACTGTAGTAGATAAACTGCTCATATTTTCATTGACATTTACTAAATTTCTACTTACCGCATTGGAAGTCGTATTTCATTTAGTACAAGTATTGTTAGTGGTAATGCAGTTTGATGCAACCATGTATTATTTTCTCATATATTTCATGTATTACATGTTTTTAATTACAGTACATTGGATATTTGTCATAATGATAGAATCTGACTCTAAAATTTCCTAGGGGTATTCCAGCCATTCATTACGGTGCTGCTGCCTTCTATTTTCAATTTTCAGTCGGAAGACTTGCCCAAAATGGGAATCCTTTTATACATACTAATGCAGTTAATATGAGATCAATAATCGTTGAAAAGTGTCTTTCTTAGTAATATATTGTATAAGGGTATTTGTTTTGTACAGCTATATGTGTGTTTTCAAATATTTTCTTTTGTGGGGGGGGGGGGGTACTTGTATGGTTGTTTGTGACATAGGCTTCATTTTGGTCACCGTCAAGGTTTTTCTTGAGTATAGATAAAGGTTAGGTGTGTTTCTATTATAGTTGGACGCCTATTAATGTGTATTTGAACGTATTTGATATATTTCCCAGATGTCTAGGATAAAGATATAACTGCCTTAAATATAAGACGTGCGCCATCTATCTTTATTTTAAACTTCATCTCTGTCACTTTAGTGTACAGGGTTGATGCTTTGTGTATTGCGCTTTTCGTTTCTCGCCGTTCGCGTTTATGTTTTTTGTTTTTTTTGATATTTTTTGTTTTTTGTTTTTTTTTTTTTTTTTTATTTTTTTGTGTTCCGTGCGTTTCTCGTTTTTTGGTTGGTTTTTTGTTCCGCTTTTTTTTGGTTGAAACTTTTCTTTAATGAATCATCTTCCTCATTTATACTTACTGTTGAGCGCCTTTCAGTATCAACGTTTCTAGCAGAATAGTTCCTTTGTGTGGTTCGACTTCTTTAAAATTTTGTTCGAATTAGAATTTAAATTCCATTGCAGAACTCTGGTTGCCATTGGCAACCGAAAGAAAAATCTTTTAAATATCTTCTTTTAAACACCCTAAGAGCTTTGAGCTTAGATAATTTGGCATGATAACTATTCTTCTAGTGGGTGCTACCATTTTGTTCAAATTAAAGCCCTCGGGGTCAAAATTTGGCCCCGCCCCAGGGGGTCATTGATTTTCCCTATATGCATATAGTAAAAACTTAAAAAATCTTCTTTTAAAGAACCCAAAGAGCTAGAGCTAAGATATTTTGGCATGAAACATCTTCTAGTGAGTGTCTACCAAGTTTGTTCAAATAAAAGCCCTGGGGTCAAAATTGGCCCCGCCCCCGGGGGTCATTGATTTTCCTATATGCATATAGTAAAACCTAAAAAATCTTCTTTTGAAAGAACCGTAAGAGCTAGAGCTTAGATATTTGGCAATGAAAACATCTTCTAGTAAATGTCTACCAAGTTTGTTCAAATAAAGCCCTGGGGTCAAAATTGGCCCCGCCCCAGGGGGTCATTGAATTTTCCCTATATGCATATAGTTAAAAACTTAAAAAATCTTCTTTTAAAGAACCATAAAAGCTAGAGCTTAGATATTGGCAAATGAAACATCTTCTAGTGAATGTCTACCAAGTTTGTTCAAATAAAAGCCCTGGGGGTCAAAATTGGCCCTGCCGGGGGTCATTGATTTTCCCTATATGCATATAGTAAAACCCTTAAAAATCTTCTTTTAAAGGAATGTAAGAGCTAGAGCTTAGATATTTGGCATGAAACATCTTCTAGTGTGAAAGTCTACCAAGTTTGTTCAAAATAAAAAGCCCTAGGGTCAAAATTGGCCCCGCCCCATGGGGTCATTGATTTTCCCTATATGCATATAGTTAAAAACTTAAAAATTCTTCTCTTTTAAAGAACCATAGAGCTAGAAGCTTAGATATTTGGCATGAAAACATCTTCTAGTGAATGTCTATCAAGTTTTGTTCAAATAAAAGCCCTGGGGTCAAAATTGACCCGCCCCAGGGGGTCATAGATTTTCCCTATATTGCATATAGTAAAAACTTAAAAATTTCTTTTAAAGAACCCAAAGAGATAGAGCTTAAGATATTTAGCATGAAACGTCTTCTAATTGAGTGTCTACCAAGTTTCTTCAAATAAAAGTCCTGGGGTCAAATTGGCCCCGCCGCCCCAGGGGGTCATTGATTTTTCCCTATATGCATATAGTAAAAACTTAAAAATCTTCTTTTAAAGAACTCAAAGAGCTAGAAGCTAAGATATTTAGCATGAAACATGTTCTAATGGGTGTCTACCAAGTATGTTCAAATAAAAGCCCTGGGTCAAAACTGGCCCCGCCCGGGGGGTCATTGATTTTCCTTATATGTGTATAGCAAAAACTTAAAAACTTCTTTGAAAAAACCCAAATAGCTAGAGTTTAGATATTAAGCATGAAACATCTTTAAGTAAATATCTACAAAGTTTGTTCAAATAAAAGCCTGGGGGTCAAAACTGGCCCTGCCCCAGGGGTGTCATTGTTTTTAACTATATGTGTATAGTAAAAACTTTAAAAATCTTCTTTTAAATAATCCGATGAGCTAGAACTTAGATGTTTAGCATGAAACATCTTCTTATTGGTGTCTACCAAGTCTGTTCAAATAAACAAATAAAAGCCCTTGGGTAAAAATTGGCCCGGGGGTGGGGGGCCTATATACAGGTGAGCGACCTCAGGGCCATCACGGCCCTCTTGTTTAAATTGAACATAACCAACATATATAAAACAGAAGCATATTTATAGATATTTGTTGGGGTTACGGGTGTTATTGATTACTCGTGTGTCGTTTATTATAAAAATTAAAACCAAATATGACAAAATGTAAAGTCATTTTAATTTTACCAGAAAGCTCCTCTTTTACACCTGGATATAATTTCACTTTGATCAAGTGATTATTTTCCATGAATTCCAACTTGCGCCTAAAATATTGCATAGAGTGGATACCAGAGGTCTTCATCCACCAGTAAAGTTGGAAATTTGTGTGATGACCTTTACACCATCAGTATGACTAAAAAAATGGAGTAAAAATTTTATTTCAACAAGATGCAGTAAAACTGTACTGTTTCCTTTTAAATATAGAAAGAAGATAGCAAATTTGCTTTTCAAAATTGTGTTTTCATTTTAGTTGATGGAAACAGGAACGAAGATGGTTTTAGAACAGATGGTCACTACTTTAGCATCGGTAGCAGACACAGCCGAGGAAAAGTTCACAAATTACTATGACAGGTAAGCACACATCATCACCTTAGTGCAGTAATGGGTTAACTCCTTATATAATATAATAGGAGTTAACCTGTTACTGCACTAAGCTGACAACATACTTTCAATTATCTAACCATAGATGTATCATTAAATTTTGTTTATGTCTGATCTGATTTGTGTCGGACGATACCGATTGTTGCCAAAGCATTACAGTTTCAACTGTGGACATTTTAAAAATGTAAAAATATATTTTGCTTATTATTATTTCACAAGAGGGATGATAAGGGATTATCATCTGCTTAAGATGTACGAATTTCGAATCGCCCAACACCACTGTGTGTGCGAATATGAATTGGGATTTAAGATCCTGATGTTTGAGGAAGAGATTCATCTGGCTTAACCTTTTTTGCCTGCTTGCAGCAACAGATTTTGCCATGCAATCAATAAGTTATGAAAAATTGATGTGTACATTACTCAAATGCTGCTTTTATCTGAAAAATTGCATGACCCTCCGCCAGTAATAATGCTTTAAAGACATCACACGACCTTATAGATCAGAAGATGTTGGTGTGTCTTTAATAAACAGCTAAAAGAAGATGTAAAATAATTTTAAAAAATTGTTGTTTTTGCAGATTTATGCCATGTTTGAAATACATTGTACAACATGCAGACAACACCAATTATAAATTATTGAGAGGGAAGACGATAGAATGTATAAGTTTAATAGGATTAGCTGTGGGCAGAGATAAGGTAAAATTTATAAACTTATAAAATAAAATGTATATGATATATATCACTTGGCTTTAGTTGTATATAATACAGGGTTTTCATTATTAACAGATGGTGATACATATCATAAGTTGAAATGCTGTTAAAATTGGTTGTATTTTAAGCCTATAGATTAAAATAACCACCTTGTCATTTGGCAAAATTGGCTGTTTTCGTTGGCACATTTCTTGCCTCGGATAGAAATGAAAACCCTGAAAAATAATATATATCTCACTGAGAGTAGTTTTATATGATATATATCACATAGAGATGAGATGCATATGATATATATCTCGCTGAATTGAGTTTTATGTGATATATACCACACATGAGTAGTTGATGGTGACATTTATATTTTACTCGGAGTAGTTGTATATGATGTATATCACACTGGGATACAGAGAGACCTAATGTCTCGGTGACTGTACCTACTTGCTAGATAGTATCTGATATAACTCTTAAAAAATATCTGTTGACCCTAAAACCACGGATACGACAAAATAAGTCCTTGTTAATCTAAGCTTAGAGCATAGTAAAGTTTGTCGCTTTTAATTTTATCACTCTTAAGAGAAGTAATGAACTTTCAAAAATAGATTGTATATTATTTATATCTCACTGAATTTAGTTGAATGTGATATATATATCTGATATTTTCACTTTGATGCTTACGATTTAAAACATGGATGTTTTTGTACAATTATGATATGTGATATACTTTGTATATTTCATTTGGAGAAGTTGTATATGATGTATACCACACTGGGATACAGAGAGACCCAGTGTCTCGATGACTGTACCTACTTGCTAGATAGTATCTGATATAATAAATATCTGTTGTATAATGACAAAATCATTTCCAATTAAGCTTTGGACAGAGTTGAGACAGTTGTATGTTTATGAGATGTAAAGAATATCAAAAATGGTTGTGTAGATAATAACCACAAAATAACTACCTTAAGAGTTGTTGTATATGATAGATATCTCACTGAGAATAGTTGTATATGATATATATCTCACTGAGAATAGTTGTATATGATGTATACCACACTGGGATACAGAGAGACGTAGTGTCTCGATGACTGTACCTACTTGCTAGATAGTATCTGATACAACTGCTAGATTTACAACTAATTCAACAATATTTAGATAATTCCTAAATTTCAGCCATCCATCTATGTTTTTTATTTTTTCTAAACAATAAATTATATATTTAGTTTTTGTATTTTGCAGTTTATGCAAGATTGCAGTGATGTGATGCAGTTATTATTAAAAACACAAACAGATATGAAAGATCTGGCTGATGATGATCCACAGGTTAGTTAATGTTTTCATTATTCTTGCAAAATCATTAAAATTCCATACTTAACCCTTAACCTACTGGAACCAAAAGTGACCAGCCTTTGCCAGGCCAGCCTGTACATCCGTGCAGTCTGATCAGGCTCTATACTGTTGGTAGCTCAATTTTTGTATTTCCTGCTTGTACAAAAAAGATAAACATTGCACCTACGTTGCTAAGATTTGATTGCTTAAGTTTATATACTTAGTGGTAAGGTAAACTTACTTTGTATGGATGAAAAAATTGTTTCAACATATTTAGGTGAGCACCTCACATGTCAGTTATGGAGTTTCAGTTGAAGGGTTGCCTTTAAGGGTTGAGGCATCAGAATTGCAGCTACCATTTATCTCTGCATGACTGTTAGGTAGTTTTGACCCCTGTTGTTGCTGTAAAATTTGTATAACCCAAGGTTTGCCAAAATTATCTTTCCTGTTTTGGAGCCAATAATTGTGTTGATGAGCCATAAAACCAAACAAACAAATACAATGAGTCATTATCTCAATCCAAAAATAAATATAAAAAAACTCTGATATAAATATGTTTATCTTTAACTTTCAGATTTCATACATGATTGCAGCCTGGGCTAGAATGTGTAAAATTCTTGGAAAAGATTTCGAGCAGTATCTTCCATTAGTAATGGGTCCGGTTTTACGAGCTGCATCATTAAAACCAGAGGTTGCCGTATTAGACAGTAAGTTGTGTATTCAATTGAATACATAAGAAGGATAGTTTCTTGTAGCTGCAAACTTCATCTTCAAACTTCAGAAAAAATGTACAAAGATTTTAAGAAAAGTAAAATGATTTAAGTATAATTTACATGTTATGTCCGATTGATGACTGATTGTGCAATATTAATCACCATATTTCTACTGTGTGACTATTGCAGTAAAAGATATTTTTGCATATTTTGAGACCTTGGTAATTTACGTGTATTGTATGTGTCTTTGCAATATGTAAATCACTTTATTTGTTCACTTCACAATATTTTATTTTAAGATATATTTTCAAAATTTTCAATAAAATTAGCATGAAGTTTGATTGTGTAGGAAGCTATTAGCTGACTGACACTCTCTCAAATCCCTTCTTGGATACAACGTGTAATGAGTGTAAAGTATCTTGCACATGGATATTAGTGTTTGCTCTTGACGGGATTGGAATAGAAGCTGTTAGTGATTGATAGATTACTTTTCTGATGCTTTAACTACTCAAACATGCTGCCTTGTTTTATACAGTAAATTTCAATGTTTTGTATTGTTGCTATATCAGGTGAAGATCTCCCAGAGGTAGAAAATGATACAGATTGGCAGTTTGTTACCCTTGGTGATCAGGTAATTGACTGATAACTACTTGTTTAATACAGTATTTATTTTTTTATGGAAAATTATGAGGAATTCTCAGTCTGGTGTATGTAAAATATTTTTTATGTCATTATGTCTGTGGTCTTATTAGCACATCTGTTTGGAAGACAAGGTTGAGCTGTTATGCAGCATTGTTGTCGTCATGAAAAAAATGAAACGGTTATCAACATGAAGCTTGGAACACTTGCTTATCTTGACAAGTTGCATTTGTTAAACAAGGGGCATTATTCTGAAAGCAATACTTTTGGTGTTGTGCCCCTTTTTAACTTAAAATTTTTAAGCATTACTGATTAGTACCGCATTTGGTGCTCTTGTATTTCAGTAAAGTTACATGGGAAATATAGAAGAGATTGTTATTGTGTTTATACTTTAAAATCACATAAACTTTTAACATGGAAAATGTAGAATATATTGTTTATTATGTGTTTTCAGCAAAGTTTTGGTATAAAGACAGCAGGCCTCGAGGAGAAGTCCACTGCGTGTCAGATGTTGGTTTGTTACGCACGTGAATTAAAGGAAGGTTTCGCCTCATACACAGAAGAAGTTGTCAATATAATGGTGCCGCTGCTGAAGTTTTTCTTCCATGACGGTATCCTTTATATATGTAAATTACATCATCTTGCTGTACAAATATCTGGATAAAAAAGTGATCCCTCAGAAGCACTAAAATCATTAAAATTACATGAAAATCCAGATTTAGTTTGATGAGTCTGTACATGATGGATAATGAAAAAGTGCAGCATCCCTCGCGTCCTGGCACCGGCTTGAGTGATAATCAATTTTCAACTCTTAATTTGTTCAATGATCCAGAAGAACCAAAGAAGTAAAACAACACTGAAGTGAAGTACGAGGCAACTTTTTACGGCTGCCACACAGCACTTGACACCTGCTGTTGTAGGTTGTTGTGTACCCCCGGATAGTTTGATACCTGTAAAAAGTAATTTTTCACTTGTGTATCACCTTGTCCAAATCAGAATTATTTTTTTTAATCGTGCAGTTTTTACAAAAATTTAACTTGCACCAACTTTGTTTTATTTCCCCAGTTTGCGTTTTTAGTGATTATTTTCCCCAAAATCAAGAGGTTTAGGCCCCCCAATTAAGTTAGAAAAAACACTGGTAAATGTGGTGCTAGGTACCTGTGAATTTGATTTTGTGACTACCAAGTTGTATATGATGTATATTACACTGGGATACAGAGAGATGACATCTCTGTGACTGTACCTACTTGCTAGATAGTATCTGATAAACAACTTGTTTTGAAATGACACAATATTATTATGCTACTTCTTGAAGACTTCACAAGATTGGAACATTGTATGCTGATGAGGATATTTGTAGTGTTAAGAAATTGTTTTATACTTATCACCTTACAGGTATCACTGACAGTAAGAATTTGTAAAAGAGTCTTAAATGTTTAATGGGCCTCTACCCTTGCAGGGGTTTTCAGGTTAATTAGGTCAAGGTCACATAGGTTAAAGATATAATTTTCCTTATTGTCTTCACAGAAAAGCCAAGATTCTAGATTTTGTCAAGAGACAATTTGGAGCATCCATAGATGTTATCAATATTCTTTTTGTGTTTTGACTTTTTTCTGTTAATGTTTGTAAAGAATAATTTCAATTGATTTCTTTAACAACTTTATCAGAGGTTAGAACATCCGCAGCTGAAAGTTTACCATACCTCATAGAATGTGCGCAGATCAGGGGAGATAAATATGTGGAGGAAATGTGGAAATATATCTGTCCTAACCTTCTCAAAGCTATCGAGCTGGAACCAGAAATATCAGTCTTACCAGAACATATGGGATCCCTAGCTAAAGTAAGTTTAATTAGCTTGTGTGTTTTCAAAGAAAAAGTCAACCTATTGTAATCGCTGCAGCAGCATTGTCGTCATGCAAAAGCTTTAATGATTTTATGATGTTAGGTTAAGCATGACAAAAAAATAAATCCCAACAATTTGTCATAAAAGTTAATTGAATAGTAAAATGTTGAAGAGCAAAAAAAAAAGTTCAAAATTTTATCATTAATTATTTGCTTGTCTGTTTCGAAGAAATTGGTGGTTTATAGTGGTTGCTCTTTACAGATGAGCATTAACACGGCATGCTGTGCTCCTTGTTTTCTAGGTACGTTTTACTGTTTTAAGTAAAGAAAAAAGCATGTCCCAAATTCTGTAAGTGAAACAAATATAAACAAACAATAATTTAAAAAAAACGTCGGTTTCTATATCTGTGTTGTATAAATTTGTATATTTTGCTAATATATGATAAAGTGTTAATGTATGTGTTGTGCTGTTACAGTGTATAGAGATTCTTGGGAAAGGATGTTTAAATACAGAAATGATGGCGCAGTTAATGCAAATATTAGATAAACAATTAAAATCACATTTTGAACGACAAAATGAACGTCAAGAAAAAAGAAAAGATGAAGATTATGATGATGTAACAGAGGAACAACTTATGGAAGAGGTAAGAAATAGAAATCTCTTATGTGTGGTTATTTTGTACCAGAGGGGGTAAAACATGAAAAAGACATTGCTATTTAAAGGGGGCAGGGGGTGGGGGATATAGTTTTGCCTTTGTCCTTCATGCTGTCTTTAGACTCACAAAACAGTAAAATGTGACTTGAATAATAATAGGACCCTTCTTGGCTGATTAGATAATGTTGATAAATTTAAAGTTCTTGCCCCTGACAGAACATTGAGAATTTTAATAAGGTGCCCTAGTCACTATTGAAATCTGATGAGGGCCTCAGGTACATTATCTCGGGTAATGATAGAAAGTTGCATGTTGTCAGTTTTTTCCATTTTATCTAAAACATTGTAAAAAAAATTCAAATTTGGGTTATGTTCTTTGCCAAAATACTGAGAATTAAAACCTCTGCATCCATATTTAAACAAGAATGTGAATATAAATCTTTTTGCGAATACTATAGAAATATAGATTAAACTATAAATGTAATGTAAACGTTAAAAATTTGTGTCGGAAGAAAAATACACTTACTATTAGTTCAATAGAAAAGTTTTCTTATATTAATGGTTTTTACTAAATAAATGTTAACTAAAAGTATCTGGGACTGCATGTAAAGCGAAAGTTTTAAAATGCTTAACTCTGGTAAATTCGTAAAAAAAATGTGTTTCAACAAAAAGTCTTCAAGTGAAATTTTAAATAGTTATTGAGAACAGTGGTTATTTGGAATTATCAATATTTAGGGATAACGGAGTATATTTAATGAAGAATGAACTGTCAATATTTATATTATGTCATTTTGTTGTGATGCGTTAACAGTTTTTATTTATTTTCTTTCAGGATGATGAAGACGTATATATACTTAGTAAAATCTCAGATATAATTCATTCATTATATGGAACGTATAAAGAAGAATTTGGTCCTAATTTCGATACCTTGTTGCCTTATTTTGTTAAACTTGTCGTAAGTATTCTCTTTCCTTTTGAAATAATAAATATTTATTTTTAACCTTCTGGAACCAAAAAAGTGGTTAGTCTTGCCAGAGTTATGGAGCAAATCCAGCGGTGGATGCCCTTGCAGTCTAATCAGGCTCTATATTGTAAGGTGACTTACTTTAAAATTTCACCTTGATATCCCCAAAATAGATAATGAACAATTCCAATAATAGATGCTGGTCAACAAAAATTCAGGAGGAGAAAAGTTAATTTACTCACTTGTGAAAAATGTTTCAAGTCTTATCAGTGGTCACTTACCTGTCCTCAAATAAAATCTGGACACAAACACATTCAGAAGCTCTTTAGCTCTTAACAGGTTGAATTTTTTTATAAATCTGCCTGGCCTTTAATTTGGAGCAGTCCATTTAAAATATCAGGTGGATGCCACTATTAAAATACAAAATTCAAGCTATCAACAGTATAGAGCATGGTTAGACTGGCTTAAGGCCCAGCAGTATGGCTCTTTTTTGCAAGTAAAGGATTAAAATTGATGTATGATTTTGAATTCATATTTTGAATATTATATTTGGATATGATAAATATCTCACTGAGAGAAGTTGTATATGATGTATACCACACTGGGATACAGAGAGACATAGTGTCTCGGTGACTGTACCTACTTGCTAGATAGTATCTGATACAACTACAGGCTCAGAAATGGGGCCATTAAAAAAAAAAAACATCAGAAAAATGAAAATCGACAACAATGTACATGTATTATAGTTGACACATTTCAGAATTCTGTTTAAACATAATGCATACAGACTTTGGAAGCCTATAATAATAAATAAAAAAAGGTTTGCACTTTCAAGGACATTATGTTGTCTTCTATTTAATTTTACATTTAAGAATAATTAAGATTTGATAATGATTTCACTATTTTTATAGGGGAAAAAGAGTTTGATATTGTTCCTTAGTCATGTAAAACAGGTTGAAATTTGTGATTTCAGGGTCCAGAAAGACCGTGGCCAGATAGGCAATGGGGTCTTTGTATATTTGATGATGTTTTAGAACATGAAGGACCGGTATGTATATTTGTATTTGTATTTTCTTTACCAGCTTCGCTTAGTATTCATATTGTGAACATTTGAAGACCTTTGCTCATCATAGGTATCTGGTATTGATACTGAAAGAGTGATCAGCTGCTCCATTGAGGAGTTTTAGACCAGCCTCATGTTCATATAGTCGGTCAGTCAGTTTACTTTCAGACCAGAAACCTGTATAGTTTCAGCCACATGTCCTTGTAGTCTTGAATGTATGTTGGCTGACCAACTTCAAGTTTAATCTTGATATCGGATTTATCCCCAAATTTGATAATACTCTGTGCCAATTATTGGAGCTGGACAAGTTGAAGAAATTCAACTGGTTGAGGGTTTTAAATAACCTCTTTATCAACTTGCAAAGTTTTCAATTGTAAGACAAATTTTAATTGTTATCTATTATGATTATGTATATGTCAGAAACATACTCGTTGTTTATATGTAATCTTATCAGTGTGTAAATTAGTATTTTGGGAAAGTAGATTTCACTCGTTCATATATTTATTCATTGCAGCGTTCGGTGAAATATCAGGAGTTTTTCTTACAAAGTTTACTCAACAGTGTCTGTGATAAACAAGCTGAGGTTAGACAGGCTGCCGTATATGGTGTAGGCATTATGGCAATGTTTGGTGGTGATGCTTATGCTCACCTTTTCCCAGGTAAATTATCGTTTTCCCCAGTAAATTATCATTTTTCCAGGTAAATTATTGTTTTGTCAGGTAAATTATTGTTTTACCAGGTAAATTATTGATTTCCCATGTAAAATTATAGTTTTCCCAGGTAAATTATTTTCCCAGGTAAATTGCCATCAAATCATGCTGAAAAAGAAAAAATATCATTACTCATAAAATCTTAAGTCCTGCGCAAAAAATGACTTGATTTGCTTCACTAAGTTGACGCAGTGACAGGTTATTCTATATTCATTGATAATTGTGTGCAAGCGTCTGATCTTGTCCTAACTGAATGGATTGATCTTAAAAAAGCAATTTTTCAAGTAAATCTAATCATCTAGATATTTGTACTTTGAACAAAAATCTATGTCTTGAGAATATAAAACAGATTTTATATGCAGTGTTAAAATAAGTTGATTTGTTGTTGGTTTCAGAAATTATGCCACGATTATTACAAGTTATACAAGATCCAGAGTCAAAGTCGGTGGAGAACCTGAACCCCACAGAGAATGCAATATCAGCTGTTACGAAGATCTGTAAATACCACGGTGATAAAGTAAATCTGACGGAGTTAATCCCCTTGTGGTTGTCGTGGTTACCAGTGACGGAGGACGAAGACGAGGCGTGTTATATATACGATTACCTGTGTGATCTAATTGAAAGGTCTGTACCGTGTTGAAAATCGAAACTTTTTTTTTAAGGCTGTTTAAAAGTTTAATTGGCTATTATAGAATATATTGAGGTACCTATTTACAGAAGGTAATTTAGTTGTCCCATTTTGTACTATACATTGTTTTAAGCACTACTGTTGGAAGAATAGCAAGAGTTATTGTACTCAACCTAGGTGTGCTGACGTCACATTTAAGTTTTACATGTATGTTGATATCTTCAAAACAACTATTGTCTGAATATTAAGATAAAAACTTGCACACCCATAAGAATTGCAGCCACTGTCTTTCCCTGCATGATCATAAGAGGTGACTAAATGGGTCCAAATAATAGTACTGGAGTTAATAGATCTCTAAGCTTTAGCAGGTGAGGTGGTTTGACCCATAGAGTTGCTAATCATCTTTCCTGTTTCGGGGCCGTAGAAGTTTACTGTGTTGGTGTGCCTTAGAATTAAACACATACACACACACACTTTTGAATTTCAGAATAAAAAGACCTTTCTAGAACAAATTCTAAATTCAGGACTTGATTTTCAGAATTTTTTACATATTTACTACTTCCTTACTAGGTGAATGTGAAAAGAACCATGTTATATCTTTTTGTAACCGTGAAGATATGATAAATGAGATGTTTAATTAATGGATTTTTTTTATTGTTTTCAGCAATAACCCGTTAGTACTGGGGGAAAATCATCAAAACTTTCCCATCTTGGTACAGATATTTGCGGAGGCGTTTTATCGCAGTGTATTAGATAAAGATGCAAAAGTGAAAGAAAGAATCCTTACACTTATTAGAACTGGAATGGTAAGCATCTTTTTTAAGTTCTCTAAAAATAGTATCAACGGGTATTTGATGTTATATAATTTGTTGTAATTTTGTTGTTCTTTCCTGGATTACTTATCCATTACTTGCCCTATGAACTAAGCAGGCAGATATACCTGGTGTATTTGTTCAATTTTTTTATAACCAATAGAAATGAAGTTCAAAAACAATGAAAATAGTGTTACCTATAGCTTAATATGCTTGAAACGAAAGTTTTTAGTATTACATTGATGGTGTGTTTTTGTTTGTTTATTTCAGGCCAACCAAGAGATATATCAGGCTTGTTTAAGTATCCTTAATGAAGAACAGAAAACAGCGTTACAAGATGAACTTTCTAAATCTGTGACCCCTGTACAACAATGACGTACAGAGTGAATTAGGCCACCAAAAACATATAACTGTAAACAATAAGACTTCCTGTGTCTTGATTAAGCAGAATTCTGCACACAAAAGATTATGATGTGAAATTCTTCACAAAAGTGTGAAATTTTGATTGTGCAAAATTCTCTGCAAACAAAAAAGATTTTGATGTGAAATTCTTCACAAAAGTGTGAAGTTTAAATTGTGCAAAATTCCGCAAAAAAAATAATAAAATGAATTTTTCGATGAAGGAAATTTCTCAGTAAAATTTCTACATAAAATCCTACCTTGTATCAGACATTTAAGAGTTGATTTTTTGCTTCGAAAGATGGTCTTCCTTCGACTCTATTATCATCAGCTGCTATGTTATGAGGAGATAATGACAGATGGTTACAGAATGTGCTTAGAATAGTTTAAACATTATACCAAACTGATGGTTTCGATGAATTTAAATGTGCTGATAGATTATTTTTTTGTGAAATTTCTATTCTTGTAGAAACAACTATCCACGGGTTGCCTTGATTTGTGTCCCCAACAGGGTGACCGTTTGACCCCATAAATGACTCTTTGGCCCTTCAAATTTCCAAAAGGCTTGATTTGATCCTCAGGATTTTAACTGGAGGGTCAAATTTTGTTAAAATCATGGGGATTTGGCCTTGTAGTCAAAATGACTCTCAGGATTTCGTGGCTAGTGAACACCTTGCCCTAAGCATATTTACAGTGCAAGTTTGATATGTTATTATGTCTTACTGCATAAACTTCTATGGTGATGAAATGTTACAGATACAGAAAATTTACAAATACAATAAAAAAAAAACAATACAAAGGCACCTGTGGATATTTGATGCAGAAAACATAATTTGCTGCATCATGGTATAAAAATGGTCGAAGCATTATTAGTGTGTTTTTGCTTTCGGTTGATGAGCAAGTTTACTTTTTATTCAAATTATATTATCCGAAACGGCTTATTGTCTTTCATTTTTGATGTTGATTTGCATGTTTTCTTTGTATTTGTCATGGTGTTTATTTTTTAAGTTAATTTGGAATGGCATCTGTTAGTATAAATGGCGCGCACAATTTGCTGGTATCTTGATATATAAGTTGTGTTCATTAAAAAATTTGCTGGACATGATTGTGATTTTAAAAATAAAGAGTAAGAAGATAGGTCGATATCTAAGGAAAATGTTATGTTGATAAGGTTACTTTTGATTTGCTCACAGTTTTGGCCAGAACATTGTGATATGATGAAATTGTTGCTGAATGTTTTGAGACTGTATTAAGTCCTAGGAAAGCACATTATGCCTCAAAAACAAATAAATTTTAATTCTTTAGAAAGGGCAAACATGAATTTTATATTGTTTAAATAATGGTTTTAGAGAGTGTTAGATGCTTGTTATATGTGGAAAGTAAAAATGTGAAATAATTTGTCATGACAGTAGCAAAATGTAAACAATATAGTATTTAGAATACCATACAAAATACATATTCACTATAACTGTACTTATTGCCAAAAAGCAGCAGATGAAAAAGATGGTTCATTTTATTTGACCACTGAGTAACTTTTTGAATAGTAAAAGGTACACCTAAAATTATAAAGCTTTCGAGAAATAAAATAAAATTGTTCTGAGCCATGTGTCAGCAGTATTAATAGTAATATTACTGATATATGTAATGATAGTAAAAATGGAATGTAGGACAAAACCCCACCAGTTAAAACCCCACCACTCAAAATTTTATAGTGGACAAAACCCCACCACTAAATTTTATAGAGTGGACAAAACCCCACCACTTAATTTTACACAGTGGACAAAACCCCACCACTTCAGTTTTATAGAGTGGACAAAACTTTCTTGTAAACATGTTAAAAAACTAACAATTGTGCATCAGCAAAACTCAAAAGAATGTGTGAACAACTCCTCAATAAGGAGAAGACCGTACCCGAGTTTCTATAGGCTATCAGCCACAGTATCCACTTAAACTAAGTACAATGAAGTTCAATGAAGGAAAATTGACTGAACTGAATAAATTAAAAAATGTGCTATAAAAATGTGCTATGTTTTAATCATTAATTGATGAAAATGTGCTTCATTCTTGATTAATAGTAAGTACAGTCCGACCCCGGTTATTCGACAACCCATTATTCGAATACCCGGCATTATCCGAAGTTGATCTACGGTCCCGTTTTCATCTCTATATAAACTAATATAAATACCAACCTATTATTCGAAATGCATTATCCGAATACCTCCTATTTTTCGAAGCAAAATTTCGGTCCCGATTATATCATTATATAAGAATTTCACACCTATTATTCGAAGCCAGACTAATTGGCACTGATTGACTCGCTGACCGTCCCGACTTGTGAAAAACTTTGCGGAAAAACTTCTAACAACGGTGCGTGTATTTAGTTAATCGTAATAATTAATTATAACGATTTGCGTGTACATTTTCAACTTTAATTACCGAACATTAATTGTACGCTTTTAATTGGACGGTTAAAAGTGTTCAAAATAATTATTTTAATTAATGAATGAAACTAAACAAATGAAAATAAACTGTGATATTAATTGGACGGTTAAATCTGTTCAAATTAAGATTTTAATTAAAGAATGGATTGAAAAAAATAAACAAATAAAAACAAACAACTAGCGAACTGTTTCATGTTTTTCTTTATAAATGTGAATTCCCAGTTTCTATTTCAAATCATTGCAATATTTCTACGTTAGCACAAGATATTCTGGCTGAGCAATCTTGGATGTTTAATATTACCGAAATGTGTCTTTGAAAATTACATTTAGAAGTGAAAAATAATATGACTTTTCAAGTTGCTTGTTTATATTTTGACGAAGATAAAATATTAATATTACTTGTATAATGTTGAATACATTTGTAATGCATGTACATGTATATCTATGATTTAAATCCTGCGCCCGTGCCCGATGTTGTTTTTTTTTTCTCTCATACGGAAGATGACAACGATATTTTTAATGTTCATGCATGTTTATATTTTAAACATTTATCATTGTTTATTTGTTTTTCTCGATTGATTACCGGTATCAGATGAGTTGTAAACATTTAATTTCGCTAGAATTTGCGATATATGGTCAAGTGGTGTAGTTTTCGTCTATCACTATGTTCGGATTTGGATTATTCGAACCCATCGATTTTTCGAAGTAAATTTTCAGTCCCGGGAACTTCGAATAATCGAGGTTGGACTGTAGTTTATCTTCTATATAAATAAATTGAAGAAATGAATTTGAAGAAACTAAAAATAATGGATAATTCAAGGTCATAAATGTGGCACAGTCTCAAATAAATGACTGCTCTTTGATGTTGATTTAACAGTTTGTAAATTATTTGTATAATCTCTTAAAATTGAAATTAAAAAATAAAATGTGAAGATGTGTACTGTATATTATATATATTTTAATTCATCAAATCTTGCCCAATAATTGGTAAGTGGTGGGGTTTTGTCCACTCTGTAAAATTTAGTGGTGGGGTTTTGTCCACTCTATAAAATTTAGTGGTGGGGTTTTGTCCACTCTATAAAATTTTGAGTGGTGGGGTTTTAACTGGTGGGGTTTTGTCCGTCTTCCGTAAAAATGTACGCTATCAGGTCACATTTAATATATGTTTAATTCAGAAGTTCCCTATAGTTCAAATAGCAAGATGGTGAAGAAACACTAAAACCTAATGAAAATATGTAAATATATTTTCTTATATAGCTCTATCACACATGTATTGAAGGCATTTGGTTGATATTGTCCATGATATTTTTGTGTTCATACTTTATGTTCATAATTATAATGATATCAGTGAGCATATGCGGTTATTTGTGAGCATTTGTTTGGCGAGTTGTGAGCATATGCTCTTTAAGTTTTGATTATTTGTTGTAAGTTAAAAGAAATATGCTGTAATGTGTGGGCATTATGGTGCAAATGCTGCCAGAGAATTTCTTCTAAATTGTGCGCATAACTCGTACATGAGAAATTTTCTTTCTAAATTGTGAGCATAAACTGTACATTGTAACCATAGACTGTTTGAAACATTATACTGTAAATTGTGAGCATATACTCTAAAAGTGTGTATTTGCTGTAATTATTTTTGCATATACTGTGAGCATATATTCCGGAAGTTAAAAGTTGTGAGCATAGACTGTAGCTTGTGAGCATATATTCTGTATGTTGAAATTGTGAGCATATTCTCCATACGTTGTGAGTTTGTTATGAAGTTACAGTCATACATTTCTCAGGTGTTTTGTGTGTTATACACACTGTATTCCCCTTGTTTAGTCATTTAAGTTTATAGGACCAGAAACAAGCTTTCAGAAAACAGTTTCGCCAGAATTTATTGAAAGTATTGATTTAGTCAAGTAATTTATCCACGCACTACTGTAATTTAGGGATTGACCAGAATGGAAAGAAGACGTGTTAAGAGTCCTGCACCCTTTTAAGTTTTGAGAGAAAAAAATAGCATTCTCTGTGTTTGGTAGGAAGAACAGTATTATTTGTTTTTCATATCCCTTACACCACCTAACAGCGATTTTGAAGTCAACATCCTTCTAGAAAGTAGTTCCTCCCATTACAATAAATGCAACAAGCAATCATAATGGATTTGTTATGTTTACCAAGTCTTGTTAAAAAATAATTACAAAAATGTAACAAGTACATTGTTTGTGTGAGAGCCCGTTTCATATCCTATCTTTTATGGCAAAATTTTTGTTTTTGTTTTGACAGCTTTTTGTTTTGATGCATTCAAAGTGCTATGCATTTGTTTTGATTGTTATTCCCATCAGTAGAATGTTTATATTTTGTATTGTACCATATATAATTACGTAGTTGAGAGTCATTTTGAAATGTATTGAATACTGACATACATTTCTGCGATTGTTAGTGCTTTTTCAAATTATAAATTTTATAAGTTATTCAAATGGACTTAAATTGGACTTGAATTATGAATATGAATTATAAACTACTGGTGGATGGATTAATACAAGTTATATACATGTATTAGAGGACTGTTTATTTTTTTTGTTTCGTAAAATTTGTTGATGCTTTTCTCCTTGACCATTCTCATTAACTCATGTTTTTCTCTCAGATAATTCCATGTAAATGCTGTAAAAAAAATGATAATAAAATGTATATTATTCACATACTACTTGTTGAGATTTTGTTTTTGCCATAGAACCTTCTCTGTAAGACAGGGGTCAGACAGGACACAAGACAGAGGTTAGACAGGACACAAACCCCAAGTAAGACAGGACACAAGACAGAGGTCAGACAGGACACAAGCCCCAAGTAAGACTGGACACAATCATAATCCCCAAGTAAGACGGGACAGAAGTAAGATAAGACAGTGTCTGTCTTACGCAAGGCAGAAGTAAGACAGGACATGACCCAGGGAGTAATATATTTCATGTTTACTCACTTTCAACCTGTGAAACTTTACAGGCACAAGGGAATTCATAAATCGCCCCCGTAAGCTTATATGAAATCGATGTTTAGAAAATCTGGTGGGTTGGTTTTTGTCCGGAGCATATCTCAAAAAGTATTGAGGTATCGACTTGAAACTTCATAGGTGGATATATCTCATTGAGGGGAAGTGCAGTGCACAATATCTCAAAAAGTATTTGTGGTATCAACTTGAAACTTCATAGGTGGATAGATCTCATTGAGGAGGAGTGCAGTGCACAAGAATGATAACTACCCTGCATAATTTTTCAGTTATTGCCCTTTGTTATTTTTCAAACTTAATTTTTGTCCAGAGCATAACTCAAAAAGCTTATGAGATATAAACATGAAACATCACAGGTGGATAGATCTCACTCAGGTGTGCAGTGCACAAGAATGATAACTCTACCTTTCATAATTTTTGAGTTATTGCCCTTTGTTATTTTCCATACTTAATTTTTCACCTGAGTGACGCATAACTCAAAAAGTCTTTGAGATGTCAACATGAAACTTCATAGGTGGATAGATCTGACTCAGGAGGTGTGCAGGGCACAAGAATGATAACTCTACCCTTCATAATTTTTGAGTTATTGCCGTTTGTAATTTTTTATACTTAATTTTTCACCTGAGTGGAGCATAACTCACGAGTCTTTGAGATGTCAACATGAAACTTCATAGGTGGATAGATCTTATTGAGGAAGAATGCTGTGCACAAGAACGATAACTCTTCCCATTATAATTTTTGAGTTATTGCCCTTTGTTATTTTTCATACTTTTTGTCCGGAGCTTATCTCAAAAAGTATTAAAGGTATCAACTTGAAACTTCATAGGTGGAAAGATCATATTGAGGAGGAGTGCAGCACACAAGAATGATAACTCTACCTTGCATGATTTTTCAGTTATTGTCCTTTGTTATTTTTCATGCTTAATTTTTGTCCAGAGCATAACTATAAAAGCCTTTGAGATATCAACTTGAAACTTCATAGGTTGATAGATCTCATTGAGGAGGAGTGCAGCACACAAGAATGATAACTTACCCTGCATTTTTTTCAGTTTTTGCCCTTTGTTATTTTCAGCCATCAGTATTCACATAGGTTCAAATCTGTAATCACTTCAGCCATCAGTTTTCATTACCGAAAGAACTCTTAAAATTGAATTATTCTGCTCTACTACATATATATTCTTCCAATGAGCAAACACATTCGGCGAGGGATGGCCATGTTGACACGGCTCTTGTTAAACTTAGAATACACACTTGTAACAGCAGAACATCAAGGTTAAAAATTTAATCACAAATCGCTGACATCTACATAAAATAATTTGATTGTAATATTTTAAATAATGCGAAATCTTATAATACATCAATTGAAATAAGAATACAATTTACTCGCCAGTTAACAAATACACTAGTAGAAGAACGGGCCGTCCGTGAGGCTTCATACCACCTGTTTCGCACCGCTGTGGGTTCAAATCCCGCTCAGGGACTTTACACTTTCATGTAAGCAGACTATCCAGCTTACTTACGGAATGCCGGGGGTTCTACCCAGATGCCTGCTTGTGTATGAAATAACTCACGGACATCTTCCTTAGTAAAGCTGGAAAAGCACCAAATGACCTTGACAGTAAAGGTGTGACTTAAAATTCGATCAAGCATAATCATAAGCTGTCAGTAAACATATAGATATATCATATTAACTCAAAATAGAATGAATCTTATAATTTACATTAACAAGATTTTATCACAATGTTAGAGCAATTAAACCAGGATGCAACAAATGTTTTTATATTATTTAATGTTAACAGTGTACACTGAAATTTGTTTAAATAGAATTTAAATATTCAAAGATATATAGACAAGACAAATACATGTATGTTTAAAATGTTTGCGTAAAAATATACATGCAAGTGTTGCTGTAAAATTCTTATTTATTTTACTGCACGTTTGTAACGTCGATTATCCATTGGACCATGACTATGAACGGCAGCATCAATTTTAATTCATTTTAATCAAAGAAATAAAAGTTAGAATAAAAATTCAATGAAAATACTTTGAATAGGTTACTATAGTAAATGACCGTGTATAAAACAGCTGTGTGACCAAGCATACTTGATCATCTAAGCTTACATCCGTTTTTATTGGACCATATAACCAGTAAAAATCTTTAAAACTAATAAAATACACAAATACATTTAGATATTCTCAATGGATTTTAAAAAACATGGGACGGACTTTAGATTCACTTAAAATCAAAAATTGTTGTTCTAACATGTTTTACCCACTAGATATCTCTCGAACCATATTGCCTTTGTCGTATATTTTGAACAAAAGGAATTTCTGGCGTTTTAAGAAGGTCACAATCCTCACTAGTCACTTCAAAACCAATACTCCATTTTGATTTTTGAACAACCAATTTGGCGCCAGTTTTCTTTGCGTCACCACCACAAAATTCTGATGTCATTTTACGAATTTCTTTAAAATGTAACAATTCATCATCGAAATCGTATCCCTCTTCTCGAATTTGATCACGAAGTTTCTTAAAGAAATGTTCGTACAGGGCATAATCAACCTTTGCCCAACGCTTGTACATCTGTCTGTCATAAGGCCCGACAAGCTTCGTTTCGTTTTTATGTTTTGCAATATTTTTATCTAAATATAGAATATCCTTTGTTGACCAGCGTAAATACCGACGCATTAGAACAATAGACTCTTCAAATTGCTCAGCAATTATGACTAGATTAAAATCGTCGTCCACATTTTTCACAAATTCAACAATTTTCATTTTGTCACCTGATTTCACGACGTCTTCCGGACAGCCGAATTCCACCGCCATTCGGTTGTTCGTAAATGAAAACACTGCGCTCTTTGGTTCGTATCTAAGTGGATTTTTCAGATAGTCGGAGGCTGGGATGTTCGTTTTTATTTTGTTATACAAATACCCAGGCTTTAAATAATTTAAAGTAGATTTAAAGAATTCATATGGTTCTCGTAGAATTCCAACATAAAAAGTGTCGTTTGGCATAAAACTTCGAAATGCATCACGGTTGTAGATCACGTGATTACACAACATCTCGAAGTGTTTGCCTCTAGGTGGCGGCAGTGTATTATTCGCGTGCAATGATTCCCGGAGACTAATGATGTTTGGGTATCTAAACATATTGTGAGCCGGGGGAAGGACAAATGTAAGATTTTGCCCCCATCCAAACCTGAAAGTACAAAAATACTACGATTGTAGTTTATATTGTAAACATTTGCGATAAAATACCGCTTAAATTTTTTTTTTTTAATTTTTATTCACATAATTGTGTTAAAATCTTATTTATTCTAAAAAAAGCGTGTATTGTACCACTCTGACTGTACTGACTGAACAGTTAAAACCATGACCAGACTGCACGGCATCTTGGTCTGCACTGGTCCCTTGTGTATAATCTGTTGCAGTCAGTATTGCAGTAGGTAGGCTTACGGTTAAAACTATTCGCAATAAGAAGAAAAATGAGTTAAAGTTCGCTACATAAAACAGACGACATTCTGTTTATTCTGTTTAAAAAACTATTCGAAAAGAAAGATGAATAGTCTAATTATTAGCACCATTTACATGTAATAGGGTTAGTTTTTGTCCTTTTAAGTTTACCTTAGAAAAATATTTTGTGCCGTGGTACTTCCGCTCTTGTGAACTTTGAGGAATGCCACATGGTAGCGTCTATTGTCCTTCACCTCTTCTGACGTATCACCTGAAACTACCTGATAATCAAAGTACATACATACTTATTAATTGAAGTAACACGTATCACTATAAAATTAGGCTACTTTCCAGACGAAAACAGTGTATAGGGAGTTCTTTCATGTGAGGAAGCTACCATGGTTGAAATGTTTCTACACTAATGCCCCCTCGTGACGTGGTACTTACGCCTTGTGACTTTGAGAATGCCACGGTAGCGTCTATTTCCTTCACACTCTTCTGAGTACACCTGAAACACCTGAAATACAAATTATAAAGTAACATACTTAATTCAATACAAGTGAAAGTATCACTATAACTACCTTCCTAACGATAAGATAGTTTAATAAATCTTGCAATGTTTTTCTAAAAGTTTCTAAAAGATGTACGACACTTTACTCGCACCGTGGGTGACTCGGCGCAAGTTTCATTTAAAATCATCATTTTACTTGAAGACTTAAATTGTCAGTGCTTAAAATTGTCTATATGTATGTATCGATACTCAAAGAGTGCTGTTATTTGAAATAAATGTGTATACGAAAACATAAGGCTCATTCACTTGTAAATGTGACAAGAAAGTTACTACAAAGGAGTAGTATTGAGGTTTAGCAATGGACTCCTAATCGTGGGTGACGCGTGTCCAGATCCACCAAAAAGGGACCCTTACATTCTAATTAAAACTCGATTGCTAAACAAGTTCTTGCAACTTATATTAATCACTTTTGAGTCCGCTTCCTGAAACTAACCAGTACTGGTGTCATATAAAGAAACATAGTCGTGACCTAAGTAGGGCTCGAACCCATGATCCCTTGGTTAAGTGCAGGCACCTTAACCACCAGGCTACGGCTTCCCTTACATTAATGGAGAGAGGAAAACAACAATGAAACAAACATTATTTGTAAATTAGTATTTTTTTTACACAAAGTATACCTTAAAAGGAGAATGTTCCAGCTGCAGTTGACGGTAAAGATCTTCAGGCGTGCGGTAATACTGACTAGACGAGGGGGGCAGTTTGATTGACAGAACAGCAAATAACACAATAGCAACCAATATCAGCCTGTAAAATCAAGTTATAAACTTTAATTGGATAAAACAAATCTTCACAAGTACAGGCATGGTATTGCTTTTGTAACATATCAACAATGTCTCTTCTTGGTATCAAGTTGCAGCCATAATATGCACCGCACTTAACGCTTGATTAAAGATTGGCGAATTAAAAATTATGCAGTTGATAAGCGTACGCTTTTAGATATATTAAAGCATACATCTATCGACGCTTGATAAAAATTTATGAAAGCAAACATCTATCAACTGGACGCTTAATAAAATACATAATTATATCGTTAAAGAAAGTATTTACTAACTACAATAGCATAGGCATTAGTACAATGAAAGTATCTCCAAACGCAACTTATATTGTAACTGCAAACATGTAAGACTAAATCTATTAAAGTAACTAATTCAAACTGTTCAATAAAGCAAAAACCAAATAAGAAGATATATGAATAGGAAAAGCCCATGGTAAAACAAATCCTCATACTGCTGAGACAGAAAGATGGCAAAATATCCGCAGAATGGCACTGCGCTGGGCGTTGAGCATACTGTCGCTACTGTGGCGCCAAAACAAAGCTAGTGTGCGAGGGCATATGGAAGGTAAAGTCAGGACTCTCTACCCCTCTATCCCCCGTAGTGAACGTATTGTCCAGATGTCGGTGCTAATTGGTATTATATTTTCAAAAAGTGTGTGTCCAGTCAATAACACACAATACGAAAGCATTTCTAGCATTTCATTATTGTTTAAAGGCCGATTTAAATACTGTAATTTTTATTTTCTCACAAGCTTTGTTATATTTATTTTTGGGTTTTTTCTTACAGTTTTTGAAATGGTACTTATATTGAATATATATCTAAACCATCTTTTGCTACTGTTGCCACTTGGCCATTAGTAATTAAAGTTGAAGCGATTAAGCATTTAATATGAAAGACAATTTACGTTTTGCTACATTGACGTTAATGGACGTTTATTATACATTCAACGCTGCTAATATTCATTCCTGTGACTTCATGTGCCTTTAAAGTGATTTTATGAGGATTGTAAGTATTTTACGCGTAGTTTAAATGTCAATTTGATACTGTTGTAAGAAATATCTTAGCATCTACATAGACAACAATGGATAAACCACTGGACCGTTCGTTTGATTAATGCATTGTATAGTATATACATTGTATATATAAAAAGCTACGGGCAATTTTTTCAATATTCAATCTTCCCTTGATTAGGTTTGTGGTGTATAAATTGGATACTTTATTTGACGTAATATAATACCTAACGTGACCGGGATGTATATCACTATAACCATTATGTACATGTACAAATCAATGTACATCTATGTTAAAGGAACTCCACTTAGATCCAAAAAGCCTAATAACATAAAATTTGGATTTCCTACATGCATCAGCAGGGGCACTTAAAACAGAAAGATATATAAACATATAACTGATTGAAAATCGTTGTCTCGTGCCGTTCTTTGTCCGGTTTTAGTGAAAAGCGTTGCAACGCTATCCAAATTTGGGTCATTTTTCACAATTAGAATAATTATTCTGGAAAAAATGGAGTAAGCAAAAAGTCTGAAATTTTTCACACTAGCTGAAATTTTTCACACAAGCTATTTGTCTAGACCTACGTCAAATGGACCATTAATCTCGAGAAATTGTTTTCAGTCCGTAATGTCAAAAAGCCGTAGTGAAGTCCCTTTAAAATATACACTATTTATTTGCCGGCAATAGCAACTTTTTTGCCCTTTCTCGCTAAACTTCAGATATATTATTCCCTGCGGTCTGGAGACCGCAGGGTATTGGTACGCGTTTTACTTTTGAGGCATGGAGGAGCACGTGACCTGTTTTCAGTACATGGAGGAGCATGTGATCTGTAAACCGTACATGATTGGTTAATTGACCTTTTCGAAAACCTGGCTAAATACCGTTTGCCGGTACGTTACGGATTTACCTCTAGGGAATAGTCAGAGTGACACCTAATTAAGAACAAAAAACTATTACGTGATATTTCTAAATTTCTATAATTATTTTACCGTTTAAGGTGGAAAAACTTGAATGATGTGTTTGAAAATTATCAATGTTTCTTTAATATGTATCTCAAATTTTACAAACAATAAATTGTTTATACTGAAAATCTACAAAATTAAAATATTCGTAGTGGCATCTACCAGAATAAATAGAGATATTTTCTGCGTAAACTTGTGTGTTTACTTTTTTTGCTCGGAATTATTCATAAAATGGTCCTATTTAATCATTTTCTTAAAAAGAAATAATTGTTTTATGTTCGACCTTCTCCGGCCATCAACGATCACCAGTTTTCAAAGACCTTCTTCTAAATTTATCGATTATTGTCAACTATATTCCTGATAAAACCGCGCGTTTATTTAACCCCCTCCCCCAAACAATGCTGAAAATAGTTAAATGAAATATCTTTATATCATTAAAAATGTTCACCGCAGGAAACCGTTTTACTTGTTGGTTATTGGCGAGATGTTCGGAATGTATTTGTTGCCAAAAATGTTTACGGGTGATATACATGTATTATATATGCTTGCTAAAGATATTTTTTTTATTTCTGAGCCAAAAAAAGGGTGCAAGATTTTCGGTGTTTCATGTCTTATGGTGGTTACACGTTGTATATGTTGCCAATTGACAATCGTTTTCTTATGGACAATGTACAAAGACTCTTATTGGATAATAACACAAAAACTCTTTTCCCAAACACACACAGAGATTACCATTAAAGGGGTCAGCAGCGAAGCAGAATTTACTGGAGACCCAACAAATAGCATTCAGTTACTGAAACTTTCCGATAGATATACATATGTATACTTACTGATAGTTCCTTTTGACGAAAAGTTGCAGAACTTTAATCTGAAAAATAAAGAAAGTAAAATTAAGAAAAAATACGATAAATTTCATTTAGCTAACACCTGTTACGTGAACCAATCGCATTTTTTAAGGCATTTTCCGTCTTATTACGGTAAAGGTTTACATCATTCGGAACACCTAGCCGGTTACCAATAATAATCTCGGAAACAATAAGTATTGAAAATAGTTCTGCCGCGTGACTTTTGAATTGAACAAACACAGCTGATGTAAACTTTGTACGGTTTTGGTTTGGTGCCTCCTGGGTGCCCTGCTGTGGTGGCTTGGGTGTGTGTTGGGTTTTTTTATGCATTTTATGTATCAATGTATGAAAACTATTTAATTGAACATCCAGAGGAAATATAAAAACATACGATTTGAATTAAAATCGAATCCTGTCCGACAACTAAGTCATTTATACATCGATCCGGTTTGTTAAAACGTAAAAATCAGCAAATTAATAATTTACATGTACTTTACATTAATGTCTTTAGATTTACATTACATTACATAGCGAGATATGTTTCAATCATGTCAAACCATTAGTTATTACGTGTTTACATGTTTATTTTGTGTAGCGTAGGTTAAACCGAAATACCGATTCCGTTTTGTGTGTTCATACTATTGTTTAAAAGTCGAAAAGTTGCAATTGCGATTATTTTTTTCAATGTGGCTTACTGCCGTGATCCGGAGGTTGAACTACCAATGCCACCGCCATTGTGATTATTATCATGGGTGATCGACGAGGTACATCAAATAGTTCAGGTGTCTATCAATGCGTTGGCAATAGTTTTATAGGGCTATAAATTTCTGAAAATTTCCCACACAAAAATATGGTCTATATAAGAAGATTGAAAAGCGATTTACATCTTGTTCAAAGTAACCGTAAATGATTCTTCAGTGTGCATATATGCAAAATTATATAGACGTTCCATACTAGAAAAGGTAAGTCACCATGGCGCAATGCATTACATCATCAACAAGCATTTACTTTTGTTTGCATTAAATTTTGTACTCAACGGGACCTAACTCGTAACCTTTCGTAACGGAAAAGGCACATCAATGAAAGTTAAATATACTTTATTTTAAGCCAAATAATGGATGGCCAGAACTAAGTCAATATTTAAATATTAGTTTGTTCTTCATACATTGTAATATTGACATGGCTTTCCCCAATGTTTACAATAACAGTATTTGTCTTATAAATTTCTTTGTCGGAACAAATTCATTGATTTTTTCGTTTTAAGATTAATCTTATCTGGGAAAACACGTGCGGTTTCAGTGGAACTGTCGAGTCAGTCTGTTCATTTTTTTCTTTAACAACGTCCTTATCGTACTATTTGCAGTATCGCCTGTCGTTCTTAAAGGTCGACACGTGACACTGCGAAGTGACATCACGACAATACTAAGTAAAAAATGCAGTTTTTAATCTATTAAAATAACGCGACATGACGTTGCGACAATATACGTCGCTCCGCAATATCGTGCGTCGTTTCGCATTGTCGCGATGTCACTTCGCCTTTTCGTGTGTCGATTGACGACATTGTAAATTACATAACTGAGATAGGAAATAATATGATAAAGCAGAGACATAGATAATGTCATCTATGATAATGTTATCTATGTCTCTGGATAAATTGAGATAGGACAAAACAAGTTAAAGAGAGATAGAACAAAACATGTGAAAGTGAGATTGAACAGAACATGTTACGGGGACATATGAGTATGATACGCAACAATTAAGGTCCTATAAGTCCTGGCCATATGGTTTGTAAAGACAACATTCTTTGGCCTGTAGTGAAAACTGTGATATTGAAACTGCATGTTCAGCATATTTTCAAATTTTTTTTAAAGATATCAGCAGTTTTTTTTTTCAACATTTTTGTGGCATGGAAAATTCATTACAAAGTTGTCGGACATTCATCAAGTTGCATACGATAAATATCACTAACACCGAAACTGATCGGTGTCATTGAACGCTTTTTCAATTACCTATTGTAGTGTTTAATTGCCGAATAATGATCAGTTTTGTAATGATGAATGGCAATGTTTATTACATACCATACATTGATTTACACGGTTTCAATTTTATCGACATTAAAAGATCTGGTTATTTGTCACAATGCACATGTTTAAGATTACACATAATTTATTTCCCCTGGTTTCGAGTGAAACTAAATCAAAGTTTATTTTATTCATAAATTATAACTTAAGTTTTAGTTGTTTTCCTCAATTTGATAAAATTGCAGTTATAAGAAAAGCATAATGTCGATTAGATTGTTAGACATTAGGACATTGTAATGGTCATATTTCCAGCGTTATTTACATATGTGTCCCATCCTTATTTTGTAAAATTAAATGTACCTGTTTATATTCCCTCAATAGCATCATTAATAGAAAAAAGAATTCAAAGACCCGGTTGGGCGGGGATCGAACCCATAGTGTTGAACTTGACGTCAGCGATTGAAGCCACCAGGTCACGGAAGTTACCGAGATGAACATAACCACAAATCAAAAGTCACTTGTTTGAGCTATCTTTCCATTGTTGCATGCCTTACTATGTACCTTACACGATTACAATATATTTATGTACGTTTTATTCGGAAGAGGACAGTGGCTTAGCTGTTAAGACGTTTGTCTCTTAACCTAGGGGTCGTACGCTCGAGTCCTGCATGTAGCACGATTAATATGTTTTCCTCGTATAACGTCCGTAAAGTGATTGAACTTTTTATAATACTTTCGACAACCGTAACTTAATTAAAAGTCCAAACGCACGTTACTAGTATAAGAATTGAGATCGAGCTTATAAAATCAGGCACCGGACATTTTCCACCTAATATTGTGTTAACTGTATATTAATATTGTTACACTATATACTATCAATCTACTAACTACTGAACAAAATATCAATTACATAGTTTTAAGTCACCAATTTAATACTGTTTAATTTACAAGGGCATGTCCAGTACAATAAAGAAATAGTTTTCATTATAATATTACGTATTATGTATTTAACAGCTTATTTATCATGTTTACACATGTATAATAATGTCATATTGACATTGTATATTGGACCAATGGCCTTATATTATAAAGTATAAACAGTTTTAATATAATTTGTATATACGCACAATCAACTAGAATTACATCGTGTTTCATTTCTAATAAATAAAATATGCACGTGCCCTCGATCTGTACGTGAAAACGCACTTCTTAATTAACTCACTGTCAACTCCCACTACCACCAGTTTGTATGAGACACGAATAAATACATGTAATGTCGCCCACAAAACCACCCCAACGAATGGGCAGCCGTGTCGGGCTTTGAACTCATGTAACCGAAATTCTTTAATCTTTAACTGAACTTTAATGTAACAATCGGCGGAAAAAAACCCACACACTTTCCTCAATAGTCTATAAATCACTCAAGTTTGTTTTTTATTCACAACGACTATTTATAATTCTTTTTTCTTTCTGATGATTTATGACTATCGAATTACTTCAATACACTTAAGTACAATATTAAGATGGTTACAACAAAATATAAAACACACGTATTCTTTTGTACATACCATTTTCACAGAAGTTCTGTTTAAAATATCCATCAACTGGTGATCAAACAGTACATTTTCCAAATTTCTCTATTTCCTAACTAGCCTACGGTCATATTTTTGGTCCTTTTTCGTTTAAAACTATCCAAGTTTAAGCACATATTTGCCACAAATAACACACAATTTTCCACATGGACTAGGTTTAGTGTTTCACACGGGTGACTGGTTTTAAATAACGACGACGCAGTGCGAAGCATGACGCATACAACACTTTATTTACCACTCTATCCTTTTGTATATCGTTTACAAATCCGATCCAAAGTTTAAATAAAAATATCAATCTTCTCGCGTAAACTTCATAGCAGTTATTGAAAATGCAATTACTTCCATATAAAAGTTTAAAGGTGCTTCGCCGTAGCGAAATTTATGCGCAAAATGTGTCATTTTAACACAGTAAGTTGTTCACCTTTATTTAATAAAACGTCAAACCTCCAGCAGATGACTAAAAGAAAGACAGAATTTAACGAATTAATGAAAGTAAATAAAAAAGGAATAAAGTAAAAAAATAAGAGAAAAAAAGATAAGAAATTAATTAATAAAATATAAAATATAATATATAAACTATTTTTATTTTATATTTATAAGAAATATTTCAACCTCCATAATGCAGGTTTAGATTTTCATGTAAAATATGACAGATTTAATATTTTCAGTATCATAGTTCTATATTCCCTTACTAATGGAGAAAGAGAAAAGTCTGGACATTTTGACAACTTACAAGTAATTGACTAATTTCTCTAGATATTTACTGTCATAGGTTAGATCGCTTAATTAATATTTATTAATTGTGTACCCTTCACAAAATTGTACTTATTAGTAATAAGTATTGGTAGTCTTCATGAAACTTGACACGACACAAGTATGAAGGCTTGATGCTTAAACCAGCACGTGCAATTTATCCGCGTGAATCTGACACTAATGACTGGACCACTTTACATTAATAATGAAAACACGATTTTACAACTTTACTGATTGTGGGAAGGAGTGTATAACGTTGATAATTGAAAATGCAAAATAAACAAAGAAAACACACAAAAATGACGATCAAATTTCTCAGCGACACAGAATAGAACTGTGATGCTTTATATTAAGGCATATTGAAGGAGAGATAAGCCGTACATTTGTGAGTGCATGGTGAATCAACAAGTTTCTTACCAGAGGGGGTCGCAGAATTTGGACAAGGACAGATACTTATGACTTATATTCTAAAGGGATGTTTACATTTTATCCTTTTTTTCCAGATGGTGCCACGAGTCAAAATTTTGTTGCTTTACACTAGTTTTTACGTGATTTTTGCTAAGAAAGCGTAATTTGATATAATAATCTCTGAGGGTTAGCATTTACAAGTCGAAAGAAAATATACTACATGGCGGAAATAAGTCACTAATCAACTGCGCAGAATCAGCGGTTGGCACTGTAGAGAACCTTCACCTTGTGTACACCATGCAACACATGGGGGTCGCCTTCCAAGGCGGTTCAGAATGAAATAAATGAGCCGTGTCATGACAAAACCAACATAATGCGTTTGCGACCAGCATGGATCCAGACCAGCCTGCGCATTCGCGCAGTCTGATCAGGATCCATGCTGTTCGCTATCAGTTTCTTTACTTGTTATAGGGTTGGTAAGCGAACAGCATGGATCCTGATCAGACTGCGCGGATGCGCAGGCTGGTCTGGATCCATGCTGGTCGCAAACGCATTATGTTGGTTTTGTCGTGACGCGGCTCAAATGGGTTTCCTGTAACATTTTGAAATTTAATAATACGATTAGGCACCAGTGCAAAATATAGAGTGGGGCATAGGTATGGAAGCTTGAATTGACCCCCAAGATGCCGTGTTCGTGATTACTTGTGTGTCGTCATGTCGACATATATTTACGCGACATGACGTCCTCTATCATTGTCTGGTTGGATAAGAAAAGACGTATTAACAACATTTGTTTCAAGGCATGTCGACATATATTTTGTCAGTAATGGAGTTAATGAGAATTTCGAAAAGCTATGTCAACCTATTTCATCTCGACAAGCCTTGTTATATCTCTGCTTTTTGGAAAATATCACCACGTCTTAACATCATTGGTACTGTCGGAAAGACCTAATTAATATTCGGAAACTAAACCCCTCCCACAAAAGTAAAAACTTAATACATTGAATGGTTCATCCTTGAAAGAACATTTCGGTAGACACTTTGAAAGATCAATTGTATTTTTAATACAAAATTTGGTATATTTCCGTATATGCAGTGCATTTTGTGCATGCGTTTTTATCTAACTAGCAGTTATACCAGATAAATAATTTTAGTCATTGCTTGGTAAGCAACGTTTTATATTTTATACACGTGGCACAGGGTGAAGAAAAAGATTACCAAAAATGTTTTGTAGCTAAAATAACACAAAAGAACACTTACACAAACAAAAAACCAAATCAGATGAATAATAAAATATGATTAAATTTATTAGAAATATTGTTGCCCAGAGGGCAAATTTGACTGTTTGCTAGTTGGAAATGCACTTAAAGTTGTATAAATATTTATGAAAATTCAAATGTCCTGACAAAGATGTTTATACGAGACTATTTATACGTCTTTATAATGGTGTCTTCAGCATAATACAAATACAGCAAACCTGTAAGTTACTTAACTGATATACATTAACACAGTGATTATGTGTCCAGACGGCCCTCAGATGGAACCCATTTGTACTAAACTTACATATATGACGTTTTCAATCGTCATCGTACTATCGCGTTATCGCATTGTCGCCATCGCACTGTCGCATTCTCGTCATCGCACTGTCGCATTCTCGTCATCGCACTGTCGCATTGTCTTCATCGCACTGTCGCACTATCGCATTGTCGCCCTCTGTATTTTAACGTATAACCACGATGGCCGTAGAAGTACACACATTCTGAAGAGAGCTAAAATCATAAAAACTCTAAAATCTGATTGTTCAATAAATGTCATTCTTTTCAGGTATATAAATAGAGGATATTGAATGAGTGTAAGTTCAATACTGAATTTATTGAACGAGTTGAATAAATTTATATTATGCAAGCCTCTGGCGAGTATGAAAGTATGAAATAAGGATCAATGTTATTGTTCTTAAACTTTGTTCAACCTCATTAATTCTTCAATTATATCACTATTGAATTTCTGAAAGTTATGTTAATAAAAAATGTAGTACAGAACTCAAAGAAAGTAATGCCATTTTCCTTGCAAGTCAAACTTATTTTGGTACTCAATTTATCATATACACGTACATTGATTTCTGCTAAAAAAAGTGCATGCCTGATAAATTAAGCTTTATCAAAAAACATAATAGAACAGAGTTTATTTTCTTGTAAGCTTATAAGCATAGGTACGTCGTTTATAACAAACATGGGTTGCAATGTCATTTTTAAGGTCAAATAATTAACAATGCAGAAAACCCCATATAAAAACAACCCATATAAACAACAAAGAAATCATTACAAAACAGAGTAATGGGAAATTTAATACATACAATGCTATTCCTTTATCAGACACCTCATTATTCAAATTGAAATAAAATTTTTTAAAAAAATGGGTTATTTTTACCTCTTACTAGTTTGAAAAATATTAAACTGATAAACTTCTATAATTTACAGAGAAGAACTGAATATAAGAAAAAAGTTTTAATTGGTCATTTTAAATATACGTTTTTTGTGTGTACTTTTCTTTCGACTAAACTTTGTTTTCCGTGTGAAAGTTACCAATTGGCACAAATTAGCCTGAAACTTCCTTCGCTTCCTGGTGTCTTTTGCCATTTATTACAGTTTTTGGTGATTGTTTAAAATACTACTTGTTCACATTTTGCTACTTTTTTAAAAATAAAAACAACCTCACATTCAGGACTCCTTCCTTTTGTTAAATCAACAACCAACAAGCTCTAAAATACTCATTTCCTCTCCTTAAAGGGAATTGTTTATTCATTTGTAAAATGGTATGCTAATATATTTAATAACCAACCCTTGACCTTGCACTATTTTGTATTTGAAGCAGCCCATTCCTTCAAAGTTTCAGAGATTTCAATCATGGTCAAAATGCACTAGTAAAAGATCCTGGTTAGATTGCATTGATTCTCGCGGTTTTGGCCTCCTGGCCCCGTGTTCACTAACACAGATCACTGATCAAGGAACAAATGATCCTAGTTTTCTTTTCATTGTTTTTAAAACTAAATGAAGAGTGTTGTCCCTAGAATTTTAAATGGGTATATAATAAACAAAGTGTAAAAAATTTGCTGATTTGCAACAAAAACAAGCCTTTTCCGGGATGATATCGACAAATAACAAATATCATCGACAAATAACAAATATCATCGGATCAAAATATTAAGGATCAATTTAGGGATCAGGAACAATATTTGGGTCAACTGTCAAAATGCCTATATCTTGTTAAATAACAATAAATTTATTCTAAAATTTTATAAACAGGCTATTTTCTATCAAGTAAATATTAATTCAATGATGATAAGCAATGGAAAATATTTGAGATTTTTTAATTTGATCCTGATCATGATCCTAAAATCTTTAGTGAACATGGGCCTGGCTCTAGCTTCCACTTTCAGTTTCCAGCAGGTTAAGAGCCCAAACCTCCCAAAACTTTTTCCGGGAATGTAACCCAGGTGAAACAACCCTTTGACTTCAACAATGAACAACAAATTAATTTTGTTTGGCCTGCTCAACCCATTTTGTCAACTAGGCCTTTTATTAAACAATAATTTCATATTGAAACATTCTTGTATCAGAAATAGTGATTTTTAAATTCATGAGAGCAATAAATCTGTTAATGTAACAATTCC
>NW_026854321.1:0-41248 GCF_026571515.1 Ruditapes philippinarum
AAAATATTGACTTGCTCTAATGTATCATGATCTAACATAAATTCAGATGGTATTGATTTCAAATCAAATTTTACATATCTGCTTATATATTATCATTTACATGTATACAATCAGCAATAGATGAATTTATTTTCAACCTCCAACATAATAAAGAATGATCTGGTACATTAGAAGCAAAACATGAACTAATATTAAGTCTAGTAAGTAAATCTGATACATGAATAACATTAAATTTTTTCAAAAATAATCTAAATTATCGTGACTTACTAAACAATAATCCACAACTGAACAACCTTTTGAAAATATTGATGTATAATCATTTACCTCATAGTTTCGACCATTAACATACAAAAGTTAGAATCAATTAAAAATTGCACTAAAAGCTCACCATATGCATTACTTTTATAATCAACCACATGCCTATTAGGAATCATATCTACACCGGCAATGAAATCATCATTATCCCCACATCTACTGTTAAAATCACCGCATATCATGACCAGACCTACATTTTGGTAATCATAAATTCCTTGCAATAATAAGTCATAAAAGTAGTTACCATCGACACTACGTGTTGAATTTTCCGGAGGAAGATAGCATACACACGGACAAAGAGTTAAATAAAAAAATCTATGAATCATTTTTAACCAAAGTATACCTTCATGAGCATTGTTTAAAATTGAAATATCAAATTTACATAATAACTCAGTTTTAATTAAAAAAAACCTATTCCACCTGAGCCATGCCATGCTTTTGTGTGTATATCTTTTCCATTTTGCCCAAACCATGTATAGTTTGGGAGCTCAATAGTATCATCACCCAATAATAAATATAATCTCATAATTCTGATATACCTATGATGTCTAAGTCTCAATATTGTATACAATTGTTTCTTATAGTAAAATTGTATGAAGAGGAATCTTTGCACCACCCTCGAACATTCCAGAAACCTGCTGATAATTAATGTCGGTTGTTACGCTGTTCCCTTCGATTTTTATATTTTGGAGTTCGTTATGAAAGTGTAATTTTCTGTACTTTTAAAAATCATGTATGTTGTAATGGAGGTTGTATACCACACTTAAATGAAATTATAAACATGTATATGTATATAATTATGCTTATAAAACAATTTTCAAACATCGAAAAATATGTTAAATGTGTACTGCAAATATTTGTACATAGTATATGTAATCATGAAAATATATGCATCCATTTCTTATTGAAAAATTTGAGTTGATAAATAATGCTTTTTTGAACTTACAAAATTGATAAATCTTAATTTGAGCATCATATTTATGATATAGAACCATAAAAAATTTGTGTTACAGGATGTTTAACTAAACTGGGACTAAGAAATGAGTTCCTTATAAGCGATAATTCCTTATAACCGTTTGAGCCATAACCATATATTTTATATTAAATAAAGGGCCAACATAATTTGTTCCTTATAACCGGAAGTCCGCTATAACCGTGTCTGCTATAAGTTTGTACAGTATGATGTCAAGCAAAACTTGTAAACAGCCCTTTCTGTGTTATTCAATGAAGGCACAAATGTACTGTCTGAGACGCGTATTAAGTAATAGTTATAGAATATATACGAGGACTTTACCGGCTGGTATCAGCGCATGGGGCGACAACAAGGGTCAATCATAGGAAATTAATCGAGACGGAACGATAGTTCATTCACATGGCAAATAAGTATTTTTTGTGGAACTTGTAACTAGACACCAAATATTAAAAATTTGGAGAAATAAAAATGATAGCATTTCTGACGCATAATGTGCCTTTAACACTACTTCCGTCTATTAATAATTACGCTAGAATATTATGTTCATATACGTGTAGTGATTTACTGAATGGCTTACTAGTCAGAATCTCCTGTAAAACGAAGGGCATTTTTTTAAAAGTAAAAAAAAAGAAGAATAATTTGATCATTGTTTCAGATTTGTCCTCGAGGTCAGGATGCAGAAAATGGCGATTACTTTCCACTGGCGATTACATCTTTGTAATAACTGCATTTTCAGGTATGGAAAAAAAGATCGAGATGATAATTTTTATATAAATATTTTTTTTAAAAAGTTCTGTAAACTGTGTAATGTTTTAATTTGCTCTTTTTCAGGTATGCTCACTTTATTATTTGAAATAAAATATAAAACTGGGGCATGCGCGAGAAAGTGTACTGATACCTCATTTAGGAGCACCCCAAAGCGTACTGATACCTCATTTAGAGCACCCCAAAGTTTTCCAATACTGAAATTTAGAGAACGCCGATCTTCAAAGGAAAGTTGTGGCGGTCATGCGATAATAAAAGACAAACCAAGGACAGGTAACTGATAATGAATGCAAGCGAAATGAAAAACATTATATACGAATTTCTGTGCTTCTGCTTTATATAAAGTAATGAACATGATGGCATTGATATTGCGGTAAATGTGACGTATACAACATTAACAAAACGTACAATGTATGATTACAAATACGAAAAATGTTTTAAAATTCATGAAAAAATACCTATTTTAAAAAATTTAAAAAAAAATTATTAATGCAACAAAAAAACAAAAATTTAAAATTGGGGAAACCCCACATGCTGATATGATGGCTTCCAGTTACCAATTAATTATCTCGCGAAATACTTTATGTTTTTGGAATTTTTGTATAACATTGTGTTCTGATATATTCATTAATTCAGTAACAGTTTGAATGAACAATAATTCATAGCTCTATGTAATATATTACGCAAGTAACGAGATGATATTATGTTTACATTTATGCATTGTATTACAGTTTAAACGCATTTTGTTTATTCTATTCTTATTACTTCTGAGTTTTCCTTCTTTATCAGCATATTTATCTTGGATCTAAATGATATGACAATTAATCTAAAAAAATAACAAAGCTATTCAAAAATTATAGTTGATGTCTGAAAGGAAATTCATTGAAATAAATTTATACCTGTCAAGTTATCAAGAACATTTTTTTTTTTTCAAAACACAAATGTAAAAAATATTTCGTATAGAGAGGACTTTTAAAACAAATTTAAATTTTCATACCAATTTTACCCTTTATAACCGAAAATGAAAAAATTTAAAATTAAAATGTTTAAAAAATAGAGTTTGAAAAAAAATGACTCAATTTTTTTCGCTATGCCCGAAAATTTCTCTGCATAAAAAATTTACAAACTTTTTAAAATTTGGGATCGACTCATGTCTACTTTAACCTTTCTTCAGACCCTCTAAAAAAGTGCACGCCCTTCCTGTTTAAATGTTTGCCGCCTTTCCAGTTTGATAAACGGATTTTAAGCACAGTTTTAAAAAAATAAATGCGTTCAAAAACTTGTAAAAAGCTCTTTCCCGTATCCCACATTGATCAAAAAATGTCAAATAAAAAGGGTTTTTCATTTCTTTAAAATAAGGTAAGGAAGACAACTGACCACGAACACGAGAGAGATCAAAAACATCAGTAATGCAGATTTTCTGGCTTTAGCATGTCCTCGTACTGTTGAACGATTACTAAGCGTTGACATATTCAGTGAAACATTACAATTTTCCTTACTCACGTTTTGACTTGTTTTCAAAACAGTTAAGCTCGTGTTCGTACAGACGTCATTATTCGACGTCATTGAGGGACACAGCCCCATCTGCTTGTATATTTTCCTGCCAATGATGATGTAACACACGCTAAGAAAAATTAAAACAAAAAGGAATAATAGCCATAAGAAAATGTGGTAAAAAAGGGCGTAATTGGTGTCTTGATACTCGTTCTGAATGTTGCACGCGCTACTGGTTAAGTTGTGGTCTGAAATTTCCTCCGTATACGTTCCAAACAGAATGAGCGACGGCAATGAAATTACTAAAGCAATTGCAACAGTTGATAAGCACATATACTTTGCCTTCTGTTGGCTTATTTGAATCTTATGAGGTGTGCATATCCTTTGAAAACGATCGAAACTTATTAAACACAATGCAAAAGCAGACGTGATAACCGGCCAAACTGTGAGAAAAGTTGTGAATTTACATAACCAGGTGTTGGTGTAGGTATACTGCTTAACAACGCTCACAATTTCTAAAAATATCACAAAACAACTAATGGTATCAATAACTGCAAGCCACCAGATGAACAATCGCGAAACAGACTCTTTTGATTTCGCCCAGTAAACTACACAAACGGTTATATTTCCTGGAATTCCCGTGCTAACGACCATTCCGAGGAAAACTATCAATGGCATTAGCCTCCTTACTTCCTCTGAATTTAGCTGTTCTATAGTAAGCGATCTATTCATATTTTAGGTGAATCCAATGTTTTCATAAATCCTTAGGTCATTAAACATACACAACTTTTAGTAAATCAAGAGAAGGAGAGAACACACGTCAAACATCAGGATGTTTTGTGAACTGGTTTATTCAAGGATCAAGCGGTTTCGGTATTTCAAGACCTTCTTCAGGATATATTTCAATGATAATACTAAAAACGGCTACAAAATGTGACTCATGTTACTATAAATAGACATATAAGTTAGTTTTTTCTGGGCAAGATGCTAAGTTATAGTCTATTTAAAATGTTTCATTATTTGTGGTTAACCAAAGATCATGTCTACGTGAGTTAGCTCGAGTTTCAAGGAAACACTTTAAACTATTAACTGTTATATGACTGTTCACCTTTCGTGAGTATACAACGTGCACAACGTCATTTATTCCCATATGTGCTTAAAATTTAATCAGCAATTTAAAGTTTAGAAACTAAAAATAAATCTTAAGTGAATTTTTACGTCCGTGCTGTCATTTTAATAATTATTTTTATGAGTGAAAGTATTTTAAGATGATGACGATGATGATTTTATTTTGACCTGGCGGTCAAGGATAGCTTACTTACCTCAGCACTTATTTTCAGTAAGGTCCTGACCTCTACACTTATTTTCAATAAGGTCCTCACCTCAGCAGACACTTGAGACAGCTATCAGATACAAGGGAATCCGGGAACCAGTCCCGAGCTCTTATTAAATAGATCCCTTGGTTCTTTTACATGCCCAGTGTATAGCACTGATACATGCGAGGATTACCTGGATTTCGTACCAGTTTACCTTTATGTAGGTGGGAAACACTGATAGTGTTTCTGAAAATTCTCAAGGGTGTTACCCAAGATCGAACCCGGAAGCTCAGGAGTGACAGTCAGTGGTCTAACCAACTGAGCTATCGCGACACCTACCTACTGAGCTATCGAGCCACCTAGAAAGAGCCGACGAGTTAAGAAAAGAAATGACCTTTGCTATGTTCATGTCATCACAGTTTTATAAGTGAAAAGGGTAAAAAAAAAATATGTCAACATTAAGATAATTAATCAAACACATACTTGTATACAGATGAACATTATGAGATTTAATCGAAAAGAAATTAATATTTGTTCATGAAAAAAAGCTTACATATGTCTGCGCTTCACATAGCAATATCTGTCCCTCGGGTACCCGCCTATAGGCGGCGACGATACTGGCAACTACATATTGCAGATATTATTATTCTTAATTACAATTAAAGAGGACCATATGAAAATTCAAATGAAAGTTTAAAAGTAGAAAAGTACGTTTCTTGGAAAAAAATGTTAAAAACAACCCAAAAAGACACACAATAATCTTTTACTGTATAAATCTATACATTTTAGTGCCCGGTGAGAGTAACAACAAAATGAGATTTAAGCCGTTTTTGCTAAAGAATATTGCAATAAACCATGTTTTTTGTTGTTGTTGTTGTTTCACAATTAATAACAGTCTTGAGAACTTTTGTTGTAGATGGTCTTTGACACAAGATGTTCTTAAGGACTTAAAACTTACAACCAATATTGCAAACAAATGTTCGTGAAGTTGGCAGCCTAGCAGCCTAGCAGCCTGAAGTTGGCAGCCTAGCAGCCTAGCAGCCTGAAGTTGGCAGCCTAGCAGCCTGGCAGCCTGAAGTTGGCAGCCTAGCAGCCTAGCAGCCTGGCAGCCTAGCAGCCTAGCAGCCTTAAGAAAACTAAGAATAGTACATACATGAAAACCGTCTGAAATACATTAGTAGCACTTCTTTAGATCATTCCACGCCTTTTTCAATATCGTGATCTTTATTTTTTAAGATGTTGAACTTTATCGTAACATATTTTTTTCATTCTAACGCTTCGAAATTTGATGTTAGCAGCCTAGCAGCCTAGCAGCCTGGCAGCCTAGCAGCCTGGCAGCCTAACAGCCTAAAGAAAACTACGGATAATACAAACATGAAAACCGACGGAAATGAGTCGGTAGCACATACTTAGACTATTCCACGTCTTTTTTCAGTATCGCGAACTTTATTTTTTTAAATATTGAATTTTGCTTTTTTTTTTTTTTAATTTCCTCTTCGAAATTTGAGCAGCCTAGCAGTCTAGGCTGCCTGGCAGCCTAAATAAAACTAAGAATAGTACAAACATGAAAACCGTCGGAAATACATTAGCAGCATTTTTCAATATCGTGATCTTTATTTTTTAAGATGTTGAACTTTATCGTAACATATTTTTTTCATTCTGACGCTAAGAAATTTGAAGTAAGCAGCCTAGCAGCCTGGCAGCCTAGCAGCACCTAGCAGCCTGGCAGCCTAGCAGGCCTGGCAGCCTAGCAGCCTGGCAAGCCTAACAGTCCCTAAAGAAAACTAAGGATAATACAAACATGAAAAACCGACGGAAATGAGTCGGTTAGCACATTACTATTCCACGTCACGATATTGAAAAAAGGCGTGGAATGATCTAAAGAAGTGCTGCTAATGTATTTCCGACGGTTTTCATGTTTGTACTATTCTTAGTTTTATTTAGCGCTGCCAGGCAGCCTAGCGCTGCCTAGGCTGCTCTAAAATTTCAAAGAGGAAAAAAAAAAAAAAAAGCAAAGTTCAATATTTTTAAAAAAATTAAGTTCGCGATACTGAAAAAAAGGACGTGGAATAGTCTAAGTATGTGCTACCGACTCATTTCCGTCCGTTTTCATGTTTGTATTATTCCGTTAGTTTTCTTTAGGCTGTTAGGCTGCCAGGCTGCTAGGCTGCTAACATCAAATTTCGAAGCGTCAAGAATGAAAAAAATATGTTTACGATAAAGTTCAACATCTTAAAAAATAAAAGATCACGATATTGAAAAAGGCGTAGAATGATCTAAAGAAAGTGCTACTAATGTATTTCAGACGGTTTTCATGTATGTACTTTATAACTTTTTACTCTACTAGTATCTTAGTTTTTCTTAAGGCTTGTTTTTAGGCTGCTAGCTGCTAGGGCTGCCAGGCTGCTAAAGGCTGCTAGGCTGCCAACTTCAGACTGCCAGGCTGCTTAGGCTGCTAGGCTGCCAACTTCAGGCTGCTAGGCTGCCAACTTCAGGCTTGCTAGGCTGCCAACTTTCAGGCTGCTAGGCTGCTAGGCTGCTCAGGCTGCCAACTTCACGAACATCAGTATGTTTTAAAAATAAAGAAAGCAACATTTATATAGAAAATTATTTCATGTTTTATCAAATTGTAACTCATTAACACACACTGTACCAAAAGTTAATCATATTCATTAATATAATTAAATAATACAAACGTTTTATTGTGTATCAAACTTATCTAATCTCTAGTTTGTTGATATATTCCCTCAACAGTCCAGGACGTGAAGTGTAAGCGAGAAAAATGGTTGAAACTTGAACAAAATGGCTACCTACATGAAAATTTAATAACAACCGCACTAATCTTGTCCTTGTAAGTGGGTTTGTATGTTATTTTTATTTTTTCGGAACGAAGAATTGACTTCTTGTAAAATTAACACAGAAGGAACTGAATATAATACAGAAGAATTTTCATTGGTCATTTTTAAAATTACACACTTAAATCGGTGAATCTCATTTACCATTCTAAAATAAAATGTTAAAGGATAGTTCTCTTACCATTCTAAAATAAAATTTTAAGGGAAAATGTTTAAAATAGAATGTAAGGGGTAGGTTTTGCCATTATATAAACAAAATGTAAAGGATAGTTTTAAAAATAAAGTGTACAATAATAAGGATATTCTTTAACTTTAAGCGTTAATTTGTAAATGATAAGTGTAAGTTGAATTTTCTGGCCTGTTTTCCTTATTCATTTTATATCTGTACGTGTTTAATTAAGGTTGCAATTTTGTCAAGTTTGCAATCATTTGGCTCAAAAGAATCAAGTGTGGCAGCAATCATTTGGCTTCAATAGAATCAAGTGTGCATCCACTTCAGGTACTGCCCCCTGATTCCTCGCATTCGATGGTTTCAATATCGTCCTGAACATGAAGAAAAAAAAACAACAACAACAACAATTAAAATTTAAGTGACATTATTAGCAAAGGGAACAATATAAAAACAACTCTCTTAGATTGATAGCGTTTTACTTGCGGTTACTTAGGTTTGCAGTTTTTTTGTCTATGGCTGTATAATAATACATGTAGTATGAGATTGTCAATTACATGTATATAAATTATAATATTATAGGACTAAAGCCCATATGGCTGATTTTACTCAGACAGTCGGAAGTGACATGAATTTCTCCGGATATCGGAAGCTTAAAGCTGCATGCCTCCAGATGAGTCAAAATATTTCAATAAAATCAAACTTGATAAAAATGTACTAAAATTTTATGATATGTAAAAAGATTCAAGATTCAAGTAATATTTTACATGTTCTGTGCAATTAATGGACTGATTTTTTCAGCATTTACAACTATATTTCTTACTGCGTTACTAACGCAGTAAGGGCTATTTATACATATTTTGACCACGTTTTAGTAATTTACGTTTGTTGTAAGTGGGGACATTGAAAATATGTAAATTGCTTCCTTTTGTTTACTTCACCAACAATATTAATCATTTCTGATTAAATTTTTTCAAATTTTCATGCAAAAATTACCATGAATTTTGGGGCGTGCTGCCTTTTTTAATTATGTTTATTCAAGATATAATTCAATTAAAATTATATTTTAAAAAAAGAGACAACCGTGCTGACAAAATGCCAAGATATGATAAACTCTGGATAACAGAAAGCTAAAATTAATATTGTTATAGATATATTCAATAAATTTAACTTAAAGTTACATTTTGAAAAGAGAGATACTGCCATTAGTTTTTTTAAATCTCTGAAAAAAGGATATAACATTTTAAACAAAGGCATATCACCGACACAAAACTTGCCATACAATGTCCAGGACAATTTTTCAAACATAGAAACAATTTCTCTAACAGGGTTCGATCGTAATATTCGTCGTTAGGAATTACTTGCCGCCTACGTAAAACCCAATTTTTTCTTTTGAACCGTAGAATCCGTTGGAGGAAACCTCCTCAGACTATTCCTCGGACTATAGAAACAACGGACCGTGCTCAGATATGCCAATAAACATATAACATACATACAACTCAATAAAAACGTTCTGCTTAAGCAAAATATTCATTTAAAGAAAACGTACAATAAAGTTTAATATTTAATGTAAGTTTGCTTAAAACCATGTATAACAATGTAATAATAACCGCCATTATATCAAAACTATTACACTTATGCAGATCTCGTAAAAATAATACAATCATAAATGCGATAAAGAGAAAGTAAACATTTTCATCAATTAAAGTCTTTAGGCACTTGTCTCAAAATTGTAAGTATAAAGGCATAATTGAAAAATCCAGACCATGACGTTTCGTATTACACTATTGAGCTGACATCCCTTTTAAATAAAGCTGAAATTAGAAATAAGGAAAGCACAACAAGCAAGAAGGAAAAAATATTCCGGGAGGGAAAAAGGGTGGGTTTTGTTTAAGTATTTAAACTTAAAATTAAACTAAAAAAAACATAACCTTTCAGAAGACAACCTAACTTGTAAAGGGAGATGACTTAGTATTCAATATGAAAACATAATGACATACCAGCGTTGTCTCCCTTCTAATAAACTGCATTAATGAAATACGATATTTCGTACTCATTTTTAATGATTGTAAAGTTGAGCTGAATTGACTTATATTTGAAAAGACTTGATTACTAACTAGTATAATAATATTGATTGACCAACAGATGATATTGCGGAAAATGTTTAGGATAAAATATAAATCTGTCTAACATTTGTAAAGACAGTCCCCTATTTTTTTTTATATAAATTGAATGTTAAAGGTCAATTTCAAAGGATATTTACAGCAATTTCTTAGGACCCCCGCGTGAGTTATCTATCGTCCATGCGAACTAAATTTTAAAATTGAAAGAAAATTATCACAAAATGTAATCTTTTTTTGACTATCCCCAGTTCACTCACTATTTACCCGTGGATTGGCATAGTGTCAGTTAAAGGTTAATGTTGCTGTCAAGAAATCTTTAGAAATGAATAAATTACAATCAACCCTACGTAGAAAAATGTACACACATGATGCATGGAATGCTTGTTGTTTCTTTCATTGATAAGTAATAGTTATTATAGAATATGAAATGAGTTAGTTACGGATTATAACATTAACTGGGGCGACACCGAGGGATGAGTTTGCTAACACAAATGATGAGCCGTTAGACCGAGGCGATCATTTTTACAGAAATATCCCGTTAATGAAGATAATGTTGAGTTATGTTATTTTTTTTATATTATTTTTTTTTGATGTGTTGGTATGTTAACTCTCTTCATGATGAATGATAATTTACTTTCTCGCTGATTCTGCATCACTAACAAACTCAAACAATGTAAGCCTATCCATACGTAAAAAATGTTTCGAATATGGATAAATGATCTACATGTATGCAAGTACGGAAGTCTGGCTATGGCCATGAGTGACTTTGACCGCGAAAAAACTAAACTGTCATTGAGAACATGGTGCAAATCGGCTTACCGCCTTCTTTAATATCACCGACCTATTACATGTCAGTTAAAGTCCGTGGTTATACTGAGCCTCTAAGATATAAATGTTCTTAGTTCTAAAAACTAATACGTCAAAATGGCCTCAATAAAGGCTATGCGATATAATTGTTGTATTGATGTTCATCAGACTTAATCATTGTTCAATAAAACATAAATAAAGATATTGTTGTGAAAATTCGAAATATTTAAATATGTTTTACACCAGAACGTTTTGAAATTTCTTAACTAAAAGTACGCTTTTACAATATCGGTACTCAGATACCTTAACTTTCTACAATTTCTTGTAATACACTGTAAAAATTTACCGTTAAATTTATAGTCGTTTACTGGTATTCCGTAACGGGTTTAGCCCGTACACTACTATACGGTATCGGACCTTCGTTTGCGTTGCATTGCGGGATAGCGTTCCACGGCAGCCATTTTACTAAGTGTGACAAGAGGTAAAACATGTCTTACAAAAAATCCTAATTAGTACAAGAATTTGCTCGCTACGGATTTTTTGTTTCGATTTTCAAAGAACAAAATGTTATATTTAATTGATTTTCAGAATGTCATTTGATTACTCGATATAAAGCTTTTATAAAATTATGCTTAATATCTGAAAATTACTACCCCACCCACCTGGCAGCTGGACTCCAGCATTGATCCGTATATTTACTGGGCCTCCGTAATGTTTAAGGCCTGTAATTTTACTGCTTGACCAGTATTTTTACGCCAAAACATGTTACGGATAGCCCGTAAATATACGGGCCAAGTCCTGGAAACCAGCTGCCAGGACTTTTCCCGTAAAATTTTACGGTAATTTTTTACAGTGTAGCTCATTGGGGTTTAAACTAATTTAATTGCATTATTTTATGTACATGTACATATAGAAATATGAAATGCAAATAAATACATATGCGACGAAGCCTTTTAATAGTGTTTAACTCATTTATTCATTTATCGGTTTAATTTATGGAACTATTTACATATTCCTTTGCAGACGATATTTCTGCACGACTTCCGGAATCTCGAATCCCATAATCCATATATAAAGGGATTAACAACACAGTTTATATAGTATGATCTCAAGCAAAACTTGTAAACAGCCCTCTCTGTGTCATTCAATGAAGGCACAAATCTGTTGTCTGAGACGCGTATTAATAAAAGACAAATCAAGGGCAGGTAACTGATAATAAATGCAAGCGAAATTAAAAACATTATATACGCAGTTCTTTGCTTTTGCCTTTGAGCTTCTGGGTCTATTCGAATGTTTTGTCTCACAGAATTAGTTGTTGATGTGGATAATGATTTTGTCAAAGACAGTGAATGTCTGCCAAAAGACAACATCCGGCTTATAACTGATTTCCGGTTTACCGACCGGTTCTCGCTTTTAACACGATCAACTGAACACAAAACCAATGACGTTTTCTCTGGTTCCGATGTTTCGTTCACACTCTTCCGGTCAAGAGAATCACTGCTCCGAAAAAGACCATCGCTTGTGTCGTCTTCAACTAACTTTGCCTTTTTTCGGACAGCTACTTTACCGGACATGATTGTCATTTCGCTTACCTCCGCATCGTTAACTATGTATGTTTGTCGATTTGGCAGAAACATGCTTTTCCTTTCAATATGTTGTCTAACTCTTATAGCAATAAAGCAGTACATTACAACAATCCCCGTCAGAGCTCCAATGAACAAAACAGCGAAAGATATATTGTTTATAAGCGGCCATACTGTTAATTGCATTGCATAAGTTTCAGTGCACTGCGAGATTGTGATATTATAAACACTATGTGTTGATTTTTGTGCGCCATATATCACTGGTGAAATCCAAGAAAAGGCAAGACCCAGTAGTCCTGCCATTATGCACATGTTTCTTGCGGCAACATGAGTTATCTGCCATGAAAATGGTCGACACACCTTCCTGTATCGGTCTATCGCGATGGCTAATAGTAAACACCCGGCTGTTAACATCAACCACGTGTTAAGGAATACGGAAACTTTACAAATCCAAGCATGTTTAAAGTTGTATTCTCTCATAAGTACCAATATCTCAAACGGTATTATCACCGCACATACAAACACGTCAATGGCAGATAACACTATAATAAAAGTACGACAATTAGACGCGGAGTATTTTTTCGTGTAGACATAACACACTAATAAGTTACCCAACGTTTCGATGATTGCCAAGATAATCAGAAATGTTATCAGCGGAACTTGTCTCAAACACTCCTCTCGATTTATTTTCTGTAAAAAGGTCCTCATCACCAGGCCGGGTGGAGTTATCCCATATTTTATCCGGAACGCCTATTTCAAAGTGTCCTAGAATGAACTACCTAACCGTCCAGAATAGCAAATGTATATTTTCATTCAGTCATCATTATCAATAATTAAAATCAATACCTTCACTAGACCGTATACACCTTATTAAATTGTTTCGTCTTTACTGATAATTTTAGTACAGTTTATAAATTAGCATTGACGTTTATTAATAAAGATGTCTAACATTATCACCAAAGTTTCAACAAATGTATAACTTCCACATTGAAATAAAAAAAACATCCGGTGATTCACGGTATTATCAAGGTATTTTTACGGCGAGGCAAGATAACTTCCAAAAATAGGTATACCACCCGGAAGTAAACATTTTATGATGATAAAAATACTTAACGCTGAACAATGTTTGTTGATTTTATAGTCAAAATAATCCATGCAAGCTATTGACCCACAGTTTTGATCATATTCACAAAAGAAAAAGTCATTGATACTCTAGTGACAGTTACTGTTTTTAACATTAAGTGCATATTCATGTCCCCGCGATGATTTTGACCTTTTGGCTTTATAAGGAGGCTTGAAATCACGTGTATAGATGGAATGTGATCATTAGGCAACAAATATATAAATAACAGTTTCACATTTTAAAGTCAAGGATAATAATTGAATTAGCTTGTACCAACCACCACTGGTGTTTTGTTTGAAAACAACAAAAAAATAAACAAACAAAAAACGTCACCGAAATGAGGGTTATCTTAAAGTTTTGAGTAAAGAAGTTACCAGTTCATTGCTTTATTACGAAATAATGTATAACAATATATGTATCATTAAAGCTACATATTATTGCTTCGGATTGAAAAAGTATTATTTAAATTGGGATTAGAATTACTACAAAATAACGAGAATGAACAAAAAAAACAAACAAAAAACAAAAAAAAAAAAAAAAAAAAAAAACAAAAACAAAAAACAAAAAAAAAAAAACCCAAAAAAAAAAACCCCCCATAAAACAAATAAATAAACAAAACCCAACTTTTTACTATAAATTAGTGAAGCAAGTGGGACTTACAGCATCTACATTCCTACCCTACTACGAAATGGCAAAGGAATATTGAATTGTAAAGTTTTTATGTATTTCTGATTGTAAACATAGACGTTTTATGCTACAAATCTTTCATTCTAACACTATCGGAATTTTTTCTATATAGACAAAGAAGGCCGGAAGCGTGCATTATTCTACAACAATGCACTCGCCGTTCTTATTATCTCCCTGTGTATTTTCACATTGAAGGCGCCATTTTGTTTAAAAAATCTGATAAATTAAAACAATTTTTTTCGAATTTTGTTGTGAAAACTATCTAGAATGAAAGAAAATGGTCTAACTAAGAAAATTAATCCGAACACCAATATCTTTAATTCAGTTGTTAACGCTGTACAGACGTTTAAAGTGTTGTTTACGTGACGTCACAATGTAGCGCCAAACAGCACGTGCAAAACAATCAAATCAAGTTCGCTATTTAATGTCGCAAACGAGTTTAGTTTTACATTTATTTCACTTTTAATAATTTGTATTTCGCTTGGAAAATTATAAACTGAAATAAATAAACAAACAAAGTTGTATCAACGTTTTCAAAATTCGTTATTTTCAAAATGTTTCTACACACGGTAGATTTAACAGTTTTTTTTTCAACCCACTGGAACGACCTCTAAAGAACGTTTCTATTGGAAACTCTGAGGCGAAAACAAATTCAACCACCAAACATAAAGTCCAACGTTATAATAAAAATTATATTTTTTCTTGACGTATTAGAATGGAAATAGATATCAATTCTTCGTTTTTCGTTCAAATGCTTTGTAATTAATCACTCAGGCCTATCGGCCTTCGTGATTATATTACTACGCATTTGAACTCAAACCGTGCATTATTCTACAACAATGCACTCAGAATTGATATCTATTTCCTAAATAAAAGATCAGGAGGTCATGAAAACAACATTATTTTTTTTTAATCTTTTATTACATATTTCATTAAATATAGTTTTACTGTAAACACTTTAAATGGTAAACAAAATACATGTTTAATTTTTAATGCATTTTTATTATTATGTCTTACGAATTTACAAAAACAAATGTGATAAATCGTCAGAGATAGCAGCATCTACACATTGACAAGTATTTGAGCTAAAATATTTTGCTAACTTACCTGATATTGCATTCAGTTATATAAGTAGTAAAAGCATGGTTAAATTTCAAAATGCAATGTCTATAGGTTGCGTTAACAATTATTTAAGATGCGCTGACCTATAGCATATTGAAATGACATCTGATCTACTGTTAATGTGACGCAATATAGTGGAAGTGTGACGCAATATAGATACAGCCACATTCGACGATAAATAAACCTCAGAAAAAATGCAGTTCATTACTTGCCATGTTGTCGATTCAAACCTATACCTGAAGATAATCCTAGTTTATCTTTAGTCAGTTAAGTATACACTTCAACAAACAGGAAATGGGACAATGTTATCAATAAAAAACATATTTACATTTCATTATCATTTAGTCTTATATGCAATTGTTTGCTCCTTAAAAATAATTGCTAGTTGGTTCATGTTAACTTAGATAAAAAGCACGTAACTTAGATAAAATACATGTAATAATAGCACTTTCTGCTAAAGGCATTAGCAGACGGTAGGATTTAGAAATACAACACAAGTCAAAACATAGATGTTCAAGCAAATCTTAATGTGTGAAATCTACCATTAAATGAAATCGTTAAACTTAATTAATACTAGATTTACAGGATAATACAATCATGTTCTATTTTGTATTCTTGATGACAAATGATAGATTTCCAAATTATTACATGATCAGATAATTTTATAGTGAATAAATGAATGAATGAATGAATGAATGAATGAATGAATGAATGAATGAATGAATGAATGAATGAACAATTCTTCACTGTAAGATCAGAACACAGAGCATGATTAGGGTGCTCTGTAGGAGCACATTTGTCTCGGAGCACATTTGTCTTACGTAAGACCGATGCTGTCACATTTGTCCCACATCAGACAAATGGGACCTCAAATGTCTACCCCAAAAAACATATTTGTGTGACAAGTGTGCTCCGATCAAGTTTCTTAAGGGACAAGAAAGCACATTTGTCTCATGTCATGTATAGGAAATATTTGACGGCAGAATTAGATTCGAGGTTCACCGTTGTACCCCATGTCAGTTGTAATCATCAATGGGTTTGCTTATGCTTTTTATGAAATCTTAAACCTAAAACTACAGTGGAAGTATGTATTAATTCTAATGTCTTTGGTTGGCTAAACCTGAAGGCGTACACTGAAACATACGGAATCCCTTTTACTATGGTACAATGGTGAAAGCGCGATGGCACAATATGGTACGATGATGAAAACACCGATTGTACAATAGTGAAACAACGATGGTACGATGGTGAAAACACGATGTTACGATGGCGAAAATACGATGGTGCGATGATAATACTGCGATAGCATGATGATGGAAACGCGATATTATTTTCACTATCGTGTCTTCGCATCATCCTGATTTTACCATCGCATCGTTGTTTCATCACCGTGCCGTCGTGTTTTCATCATCGTACTTTCGCGTTTTCGTCATTGTACCATCGTGCATAGCGATTAAGGGAAATAAAAATGTTACTTATGTCCAAGCGGGACACCGTAATAGGGCGATATTTAAACTCGTTTTGCATCTTGCCGGAATCTCGCGTCTCGCGTCGCATCTCGTACGTCAACGCGAGACAAGAAAATCATTCGAGGCCGTATACCGCTAAATAGTATTCCCTTTATATTCGATATAAAACTGACATTTATCAAAGAGCTACAAAACATAGCTGCACCCATTTTAATGAACAAATCCTTGTCTAATTTTAAAGTGTTATGACAAAACTGATACAAAATGATGAGAATAGTAGAAATTTTTCTAGCGTCACATTCGATACTGTAACATCTCTTAAAAAATCACACTGCTGTGACTTGGAAGAACCACCAATACTAAAATGTTTCTACCAAAATGTCAATAGCTTAAATCGAGACGTCTATGACCATGTAATGTGAAATAGTGTCCAGTAACCTGTCCGCCATTACGCAACCAGGCCAGATGGCTCCAGCGCCGGTTCCTTTACCATAGTCAGGCGTTTGAGACCCACAGACATGAAACGATGCGCGATATTTTACCGAGAGACACGAAAAGCGAAACTCCAGCAAAACATATTCTACCGTGAAATCTCGTGGTACGGGATACTTCCACATTGCGAGATCTCGTGTAACAATATCGCGCCTCGCTTCGTGCATCGTCAGAATGTCGCGTCTCGCCCGAAATTACGAGGCCCGGTATTCCATAATTATGTCATTACTTGGATTCTTTTAGGAACTCATGCACGTTGTAATTGCTTTTTCAATGGCGGATCTGAAAGCAACAATTCTCGGAAAATGGAGATATAGCTTTTATTTATGTCTGACAAAAACGAAAACCTGTGGGATTTTCTTCTCAATTTTCTTTAGATCATTTTGGGTCTCCGTAGGCGAGTAATTTCAAAAATCCACTTGCCACTTACCGTTGAAGGTTCGACACTCACTCGAGGCGTCGAACTATTCATGCGAGAAAGTCCTTCTAGGGTCCAAATGCGGATTCCCTATCCGCGGACGCACGTAATATTTAGTTATCCCTTTACAACGTAATGGCTATCTCGTGCGCACGTAATAAATAATAAAATCTCGTGCGCACGTAATGTCTATCGCGTGCGCACGTAATAGATAATAAAATCTCGTGCGCACGTAATGTCTATTGCGTGCGCACGAGATAAATAATAAAATCCTATGTCCACTTTATGTCACCGTAGATACTACCTTGTTGTTGCTTAGGATATTTCTTAAATCATTTAATATTTATTATTATAATAAAAAGTTCGAGCATCGGAAAGATGTCACAATTAATAACAATAAAAATGGACTCGCTGCATAATTATGTGTTTTGGTTCTGGATACTGCGCTGGTAGAAATTTTCATTGTGTCATGCAGAACAGGGATATTCTTTAAGTTTATGTATGACTTCTATGCAGAGGCAGGAAGTTTTTGATTGATGGGAAGTGACCTAAAATCGGTACAATAGATACAGAAAACATAAACTAGTGGATGGTAACCGGTATGCGGACGGACATAATTAGTACCGTTTTAGAATTTTACGGAAACATATGTGCTTCGAGTGTCCTTTCTATTGTGTGTTGAACACATCTATCTCATTTCCAATTTGTTGCAAATATGAATGTTTACGAGGGCATCGGTCACACCTCTTCAGACAAATGTGCTCCGAGACAAATGTGCTCATACAGTGCTTAGTTTTTCTTTCCATTATTCCAGAAGTAATGGTAATTTCCTTTGTGCTCCCTCCTAGCTAAGTACCTAATCTTTTGTCTACCTCATAAACAATATACTTAATTGGTCAATATCAACAATTATAACATTAACAGAAATTCAAGAAATACTGTCGCAATTAAGAATATGAGAATGAGAATATGGGATCTGTTTGGTGGGGAAAACATGATGAGGTAGGTAGGCATGTAGATAGATAGGTAGGTAGGTAGGTAGTATTGATGTATTGTATTGTATTGCTAAGTAAATTATACATCTTATCTTTAATGATTAATGTACAGCTAAAACCTACCGTGTGTTGAGGCCTATTAATATGTAACATTACTTCAATTAACTATCCTTGATGAATCATACACTGCATTCAACTTTAATCCACGCCAAATAAGGCCCGAAATATGATATGTTAGCCATCTAATATCTTTTACAATTTTTCATTCTGTTGTGACACTTGTCCGTTTTAAACACTCCTATAAGCTGGCAGGTGAGTTCATCTTTAATTCTTCATCAAAGAAATGGAGGACTCGCCCATATGGGCAGCGGTAGCGGGTATAAAACACACACACACGCACACGCACACGCACACGCACACAACACACATACACGCACGCACGCACAGACACACCCTCGCGCACGCTGTCAAAATAATTTCGTTGTTTGCATTATATAACCAGAGTCATATAAACGTGTGAAGAATATATAATAAATCAAACTTTCTTGATAAAATAAATGAAATTACATTAACATTACATTAATGACAAAGTGATAATGTTCATTAATTAGAAAAATTTATTTCGCCAAATACCTAATACCGAATTAAAATTCTCGTAAAATAAAGCTTTAACATTGTCATCAGATTGTTGGCAGGTTCCTTTAGCCTTTAGAAAGAGGCTTGAACAGAACAACTTTGATTTTTATCCAACTATATTTGGAACCCTCGCTGTACTTAAAATTGTGTATTGTAGTGCCGTCGTCGCATTTAAATTGTTGTATTTTCCGATTGCACTTTAAAGGCCTCAACATAGTTGTACAACATTAATTTAAGATATGATGTACACTTTTCAAAGCAATACACTTTTCAAAACACTTGCATTCGGACCATAAATCTATGTTGTATTAATCACCAGGTTTCCCTCCAAAATAATTCCCTCTAAATGGATCCCTTAAAGAAGTTATTCACTACTTTTATTTCACTGTCAATGTTATATAATTGTAAGTATTGACCAATTAAGGCGATTTATTAAGATATAGGCCGTGGATAGCATGGGGGGGGGGGGGCATTAAGGGAATTACCATGTTCTGGAATGAATAAAATAGCTGAGCACCTTAAAGCCTGTTCACAGTGATTTTTTTCTGAATGAGTACTGATGGAAACTCCTCCATTTTGTAATCTATAATCATTTTCTGAGTTATTATGGATTCGAACATGCCAAAAATTCGGGGTTCCCCAAGAGTTTTTCAACGGGTTTTGAACTCCTTTTTACTACTGTTTTTACATTTTAGCCCTAATTGTTCTGGAATTGGGAAATCTGTCACCTATCATCGTGGGAGGTCTGTGCAACTAGTATTAAGAGATAAAACCTGTCCCATCCTGCAAAATCTCGTATTAAGTTGTACCAATTCAATAAATAGTAGCCTTCACACATTAAGATTTGCTTGTAAGTTTTAATTGATGTTTTACTTCAAAATCCAACCTCTGTTGAGGCCTTAAGATGCGTATGATTTTTATCGATTTTCTCACATTCGAATAGATTTTGATTGTCAACACAACAAAAATGTTCTGTGTGGTATCATAATAAACATTATTGTTCATCAACTGGGCTCATAAGCAACGACCTTATATTATTGCTGATAATGGCAAATACATTTTAAAAGAAACCCTTATGTGCATGTGTTTTTGCGCAAGCTTGCGTGCGTTTGCGTGTGCGTGTGTGTGTTTTTTTTTTAATAAACGTTAATTAATGACGTTATCACAACTAACAGCCTGCGCCGTATGCTCTACGTTTTTATGTTTGCTTTAATATGCATGGCCAGTCGAAATGAAATAAATTGTTATTACTTTAATGTGTTTCCATGGAAAGAGGATTAAACATTAATGTTGTGTTTGTAATATTATCATTTGAAAAATGTTATATGAACATTTGATAAATGTTACTTGATCTGTGGCCTAATACCGGGTACTTATAAATGACTAATATAGTGCACGTTGGGTGTTTGCAAAGAACACGTGATCATGGATTATAACACCGAAAGAGTCAACTTTTTCTTCCTTTGGTTTCTTTTAAAGTATTTTTTAAAATGCATATCCCAGATGCCTATTGGAAAAAAACATGTGTTTAATTTGCAATGGTATTTATTGCCTTAATAATGCTAATTAAAAGAAAAATGGTACCTGATATTTTAAAAGTCTATTATTTAAAAATACATTGTAAAAAATATTTGATTTAGTTTGGTAAAATCAACCAAATTACCTTTAGGAAAATAAACGCAACCTCCGTGTACCTCATTTTCGGTAAATGCTATGGATATTTTAGATAAGGCTCTCTAAGTAGGAAAATAGTTTTAAAATTGGTGGAACCTCAATCGCATCATCTCGGCCCTTTCCGACAAACTTTGCTAAAAACCTTAGTTACGCAAACAAATAGTAATTTAATGCCGGGAGTTGCTGGCTAATTGTATTCCAATATATGCCGAGTGAATGTCCACCTAAATAAAGTACATGTGTAGATATAAAAGTAAACAGTACATTATCTAATATGTATTTATTGCGTAACTACTTACTACATATATACTACGACATTAATTTGGATTTGTTTACTTGTATCATTCTATATTAGAGGGAATTTTTTAATTGATTATGACTGTAAGACATACTACTTATGATTTTACCTCTCATATTGCCAATTATGTGGGTAATACCTAATGCAACACGTTTATAAATAATATAGTAATTTTTATGAAAAGCTACGCTCCTGTCCGCGCTTGCGCAATGAATGTTTACCTATATTAAACGTTGATTTTAGAATAAGTCTTTGGATATTTGCTAAGAAAAATGGTAATATTTCAACTTTCGAACTTCATTTTACTCATATAAAGTGTCATAGGTGTTTATTAATGCTGTAGATATGTTAAAAGATATGTGTAGTAAATATATTTCAGTGATTGTTTGACGGTGTATACATACAATTTAACGTGTCTAATTTAACAATTTATATATACACACATCTGGGTCATATCTTACTTGTGTTTATTTATAATTCAAGTCGCTCTCATGGTCAATAGTCATTTTATCGTACAATACAAGTAATTTCTTAATATTAATACAGCATAGAATATTGTTTTAAACAAGTTTTTACTTTTTTAATAGGCGGCACAACAATATTCTTTTTTTTCCACTTATTATCAATATTCAATGGTTTGTTAGTTTGATCGGTAGTCCAACTAATTGTACTGCGCGACGAGATATTGTGCTATTTTCGTGTCTGGGCAATATCTCGCCTCTGAGATTCTGCCCCAGAACGAAAATATCTCAGAATCAAGCTTTGGCACGTCAGTATATTTTGACTAGTTTGATCGGTTGTTTATGTGTGTATGTTTATTTCTGTTTCTTTTTAAGTTAACTTAATTTAACCAAACTATTTAGGATCAGGTCGTAGAAATACAGTCACTCATAAATATAAGGCATTTCAGGAGCGGAACAAGCACAGTAAGGTTACGTACATAACCCAACATATAGATCTATGGTATGCAGGCTTCCTCGTTTAAAGGCAATCTTATCGCCTGAAAACAATGCACGTATAAATATCAGTTATAAGATCCAACTTATTTATATATTTTTACAGCATATCAACTATTTTTGACGCCTCGAGCAGATTCTTAGACACTTTCGGCTTTTTGTCTCATTATATCTGCTCTTTTGTTTTATATCTGCTACTCCGATTCATTGTATGTTCTCTTTTGTCTCATTAAATATTTTTATCTGTTTATAATTTGTGTAAAAACATGTACTAGTATGTGCTTTAAGTCTCTGTTTTTATCGTAGAAAACATATTTTCCACTGAGGATGGGATAGTTGATGCAATATATATCTTGAACCAAAATATCTATTAAGCGTGACCGACGAAAGGCGGTGACTTGCCAATGATAATCATTATTTTTCATGCTTTCCAGTGAATTACCGTTATAAATCAGATGTTTATATTCTGATAAACCACTAGTTAAATTTATCAAATATAGTTTTTACTGTAGTCGGACTATATCTGAATGCTGATGAAAAGAATATCATAAATAAATGGAATAACAGGCAAAAATAAATGCTGTCATACGTAAATTTTTATTTTTTCTTAAGAAAGGAAAGTCGATGTCATCATACATCATATTAAAAATGTAACAAAATTAGAGAAACTTAACACAACTATATTTCAAAATCCGAGGGTCCCGGGTTCGAGTTCCGGTCAGGCTGCACATTATACTCACCCTGTGACAAATATATTTCATTCGTGAACACCAGCTATTCTATTTTCACTCGTGGCTAAGCCACTCGTGAAAATATTGCATCTGGTGTTCACTCAATGAAATATATTGCAATCTTACATGTAACACAAACAAATATCCTTTATTTAAACGTCGTTATCAAATTTTCGGTCACTAAGATTATTTAAAAAGACTGAAAAGTCTACTTGAATCATTTAATGTTGGAATGAATTTAATCGTATCAAAATGCTTATATTTGAAAAAAAAAAGAACCTATGCTTGTTATACATAAAGTTGAAACTTTTCGTAGGGGGCCGAACAAAGTGTAGGAACAACTCAACCAACACAAAAATCAGATGTGAAGCCGGCGTCTAAAAAAAGTGAGACATCAACTCAAACTGATGATGTTGTTAATGAAGGTGCCTCTAATGAAGCCACTCAACCGGGAACTGGAGCAGACAGTGCTGCAGTCAACACAGGTAAGGCGAACATTTGTATGTTTAATACGCTTTATGCAGTTTGCTTTATCGGACATATTTTAGAAACTTTTTGCTTTAACGAACATTTTAAAGACTTCTTTATCGAACATTATGTAAAGACTTTTTGCCTTATCGAACATTTTGCAAAGACTATTTGCCTTATCAAACATTTTGTTAAGACTTTTCGCTTTAACGAACATTTTGTTAAGACTTTTTGCTTTATCGAACATTTTATAAAGACTTTTTGCTTTATCGAACATTTTGTAAAGACTTTTCGCTTTATCGAACATTTTGTAAAGACTTTTTTTGCTTTATCGAACATTTTATAAACACTTTTTGCTTTATCGAACATTTTATAAAGACTTTTTGCTTTTTCGGACAATATGTAAAGACTTTTCGCTTTATCGAATATTTTATAAAGACCATTTGCTTTATCTAACATTTTGTAAAGACTTTTTGCTTTATCGAACATTTTATAAAGACCATTTGCTTTATCGAACATTTTGTAAAGACTTTTCGCTTTATCGAACATTTTGTAAAGATATATTAGAATAATATTCAAACTCAACAGAATACATCGTATACAGTAAATAAGTATGTAAACATCTATAAAGGAGTTCGAAATGGTTATTGATTTATCAACAGGGATACATATTCGTCATACAAGTAAATAACTTATTCGCATGCTTAGATCATTTCCAGCGGGAAATTTCAGGACTTTGGCTTTTAAAAACGGGTGGTATGAGTTTAGATGTTGATTCATTGGCAGGTTATACATGTCTGACATATATTCACAGATACTGAACCGGACGGTAGTGTTATACCAGACGAGCCCCCACCTTATACAAGGCTAGGCGAGGAAGCTTCTGGTTTGTATCGGTTTTCAGTCTTGTCTTCACCCCTTTATTTTTAGCTCACCTGTCACAAAGTGACAGGGTGAGCTTTTGTGATCGTTTTTCGTCCGGCGTCCGTCCGTCGTCCGTCCGTCGTCCGTCCGTCCGTCCGTAAACTTTTGCTTTAAATGACATCTCCTCATAAACCACTGAGCCAATTTCATCCAAACTTCACAGGAATGTTCCTTTGGTGGTCACCTTTAAAAATTGTTCAAAGAATTTAATTCCATGCAGAACTCTGGTTGCCATGGCAACCGAAAGAAAAATCTTTAAATATCTTCTTTTAAACAACCCTAAGAGCTAGAGCTTAGATATTTGGCATGAAACATCTTCTAATGAGTGTCTACCAAGTTTGTTCAAATAAAAGCCCTGGGGTTAAAATTGGCCCTGCCCCAGGGGGTCATTGATTTTCCCTATATGCATATAGTAAAAACTTAAAAAATCTTCTTTTAAAGAACCCAAAGAGCTAGAGCTAAGATATTTGGCATGAAACATCTTCTAGTGAGTGTCTACCAAGTTTGTTAAAAAAAAAAGCCCTGAGGTCAAAATTGGCCCCGCCCCGGGGGGGGGGTCATTGATTTTCCCTATATGCATATAGTAAAAACTTAAAAAATCTTCTTTTAAAGAACTGTAAGAGCTAGAGCTTAGATATTTGGCATGAAACATCTTCTAGTGAATGTCTACCAAGTTTGCTCAAATAAAAGCCCTTGGGTAAAAATTTGCCCCGCCCCAGGGGGTCATTGATTTTCCCTATATGCATATAGTAAAAACTTAAAAAATCTTCTTTTAAAGAACCCAAAGAGCTAGAGCTAAGATATTTAGCATGAAACATCTTCTAATGAGTGTCTACCAAGTTTGTTCAAATAAAAGCCCTGAGGTCAAAATTGGCCCTGCCCCAGGGGGTCATTGATTTTCCCTAGATGCATATAGTAAAAACTTAAAAAATCTTCTTTTAGAGAACCCAAAGAGCTAGAGCTAAGATATTTGGCATGAAACATCTTCTAGTGAGTGTATACCAAGTTTGTTCAAATAAAAGCCCTGGGGTCAAAATTGGCCCCGCCCCAGGGGGTCATTGATTTTCCCTATATGCATATAGTAAAAACTTAAAAAATCTTCTTTTAAAGAACCGTAAGAGCTAAGGCTTAGATATTTGGCATGAAACATCTTCTAGTGAGTGTCTACCAAGTTTGTTCAAATAAAAGCCCTGGGGTCAAAATTGGCCCCGCCCCAGGGGGTCATTGATTTTCTCTATATGCATATAGTAAAAACTTAAAAAATCTTCTTTTAAAGAACTGTAAGAGCTAGAGCTAAGATATTTGGCATGAAACATGTTCTAATGGGTGTCTACCAAGTATGTTCAAATAAAAGCCCTGGGGTCAAAACTGGCCCCGCCCCGGGGGTCATTGATTTTCCTTATAATTTATGTGTATAGCAAAAACTTAAAAATTTTCTTTGAAAAAACCCAAATAGCTAGAGTTTAGATATTAAGCATGAAACATCTTTAAGTAAATATCTACAAAGTTTGTTCAAATAAAAGCCCGGGGGTCAAAACTGCCCCTGCCCCAGGGGTGTCATTGTTTTTAACTATATGTGTATAGTAAAAACTTAAAAAATCTTCATGAGCTAGAACTTAGATGTTTAGCATGAAACATCTTCTTATGGTTGTCTACCAAGTCTGTTCAAATAAACAAATAAAAGCCCTTGGGTAAAAATTGGCCCGGGGGGGGGGGGCTATATACAGGTGAGCGACCTCAGGGCCATTATGGCCCTTTTGTTTAATTTTACATTTGTAAAATGGCAATATTTAAGTGGTGTTGATTATTATGTTTCTACTGTGTATATATCTCTTGGAATACAGCAGCCATGTATATACTACATAGTACAAACATTGTAATCGTCAAATGAAAACAAAATGTAATTGACGTTCCAAGTGTTCAGTTCACGCTATATATACAGTTTAAATTCTCCATGATTTGATAGAGAGAATTGCGTTATTTAAGTGGTTTTATTTCTAAAATACACCATGTAGTGTCAGATATTTATTTCTGTTTCATATTGAATTTATTTTATTTATGTTTATGTATTTATTTTTATTGCAGATGATACCTCTGTGAAAAGGGACCTGTCATCAGAATCAAAAAAGAGTCCCCGGGTATTATTTATTTAATTCTATTACGAAAGATTTTCTTATTTATAAAAGAATGTAATTTGTTTTGCATATTCATATTCAACTTTTTCACTTTTCTGTTCGTGAAAATTGAAGAAAAAAGTTTATCTTTGACACATGAAGATCCTGCACTTAGTATTCTCAATAAATGCCACTGATATCGCATCGTCTAGTCAACTTTAGATTTTAAAGGTAATATCGAATATGATATTTTAAGATACAATCTTTACCTATTTTGTTCCACTTTTATATCTTAATATCTGCTAAGCTCCTCTTTGTTTTTCACCATATATCCCTTTATTTTTGTTTTTCTGCATTAACACTTAAAAATGAGGCTGCTGATGTTTCAAAGGAATTTTTTGTGTGTAATCATCTTTTCTCAGAATGAAAATTATCGCAAAACCTGGTATAGTGGTGATACAATTGTCACGCTCTTCTTCTTTTCATTCTTGTCAGTCATTCTAGATCATTAACCAATGTACTATTTGTATATGAAATTCGGTTATTTTATCTTAATTTTTACATTTTTAAATATTTGAATATATTTTCAGGATAACGAATCTTTAGATGACTTGAAATTTGCGATAGAAAAGAGTAATATTGACTTTAACGGAAGGCTAGATTCTTTAGAAAAGTCTTTACAGAGCAATATTGAGCATCAGGGTAAAACCAGTAAGGCTTTAATGGATCTCCAAGACACTGTTTACACATATTTTGAAACGAGAAATGAAGATGTAACTGTAAGTACCCTGTTGATTTTGCGCAGGTTTTGTAAAATAATATTTCGTTTACATTTCCACATATATCAATTAAGACGGACTAGCTGGAATGACAGAATAAAGATCAACAAGCCAAGGCAACGTTGACAGAACGCAGCCCCTAACACAAGTAACATAAATAGAAGTGTTTTACTACGTTTTTTCTTTGCGTTTTAGATTAACCATGGGTGTTTTCGACTTTTTTTCTTGTTCTTTGTTGCTAAAAATGACAAAAGTAACGCTGTCTGGCTACGATTTTGTTCTTTTTAAACTTCAACTGTTGCTATTGTTAAAGGTCAGAAAAGAAAAACGAGGTGCTAGTTTAATATTGCTTTTCGTCTGGGAACTAGTTACTTCTTGCAATGATATAACTTAAACATATTTCCTAAATTTAAGTAAACTAAAAAGTAAACGTATTGCATTGTATCTTCTTGGTAAAAGGGGTTCGGATGACAACTTTAGATATCAATTAATCAAAAGATGAAGTGCATGGAATTCAAATGATCCTAATTTTGAAATAATTTTTTACCTTGCACACTATATAATGTTTCAACATGTAATCATCCGAAGGTATACCTTTTTACATTTTATTTATTCTTGAAATACTTATGGAAACGTTGCCAATGTTCTGTTTCAGACAAGTCTCCAAGAAGACGGTAATAATTTTTTTTATTTTACTTTTATTTCTGAAATATTAGCTATTTTTGAATATTTTGAATTTTTATGTTTTGAAATAAGGTTCATTAGAAAGTTTAGTTGAAGCTCCACCCATTTTATTTATCTTTTTTTACAATCTCTTATTATATGAACTTGTGTTTACTTCATATTTGTAATCAAGTATGGCTTGAGTCGTTAATTTCTTATCTCTCTGTTTATGACAAGGAATATTTTAAAATTGAAAATATATAAGCTCTGACATATTATGTGCGCGTTTGATATTTTATCTATGATTAAGATTAATTTGTGAATTTAAAGAACAGGAAATAAAGTAAAGGAAAATTGATACATATTGTAAAAGACTTCGGATTTTTTTATTGTGATACATGTAGATACTAGGAGACGAGAGCAATTTACTGAACGACTTGGCAAGCATGTGGTGGAGCACTTGCTTAACAGTGAGGTATTTAAAGACATGATGCAACAAGGCATGGGTATCGGCCAAATTGAGGAACAAGAAGAAAAAGTTTTAGAACACAACAAAGATAACGAATCAAGCACCAGTCAAAAAGACAAACCAGAGTCCGGGTTATTAGAAGGTAATCAAGAAGTTAAAGGTGGAATGACATAATAGTAAATGCAGTAAAGGGTGACAAGTCTTGTTTCGTAGAGAAATGAGAAGGCTAAGAATGTCTTAATTGGTATGAATTTTATCTAGGTGCACGCTATAAATCCGAATGAGAAAGATAAGAAGAAATATGTCCAAATCATTGTTTGTTTTAGTGGACATTTTGCAAAATCGCTTTCGTTTGAAAATTTTACCCTTCTCTTTGATTCACAGGTACTTGAATTATTGAAATGTGTCTGTATGCGCTTTCAGAATTTGAAGAAAAAGGAAATCAGATTAATGATATGCACTATCCTTCTTATGTTTTTGCCCTTTATTCCATTATGTATTTTTACAAATGCACAAGAAACAACAAGCAGTAACACTGAGTTTATGTATGTACGTATTTCAGATAACACTGATTTGTCTAAAATGAAACTAGTAACCTCGGTGGATTCTATTCATAAAGTTCCATCTGACCTGGCCTCTGTCAGTCTTGATGATTTTAGAGAAGTCAGTTTTGATAGGGAAGTCAGTTTTGATGAAAATAAACCTGAAAGTCCAGTCATTTGCAAAGATAAGAAGCAGAAAGACTTTCGAATAGGTATGCGTTTGTACTGTTTTTAGTCGCTTTATATATGGATATAATTCTAATATTTTAGGTTATGTTTACATATATGAATTACAAAACAGCTAATTCTGGCTCTACATCCCTTATATAAAACAATTTATATTTCTTATCATTAATATGGTATAACATTACATTAACATATTTTTCATTTACCCTTTCGGCTACTTAGAACTGTGATCCACATGTATCGGTTTTCTAAGATAATGAATGAATAAAGAGTGTTACCTTGTAATCGTCTCGTTATCAATATACGATTTTTCATTTCGTACATTTCAGATTCGAATGTTTGGAAATTATGTATGAACAAAGCAGACAAAGGATATGAGGCAAAACAGTTATTAGAAATGAGAATTTTGCCCGATAAATATTTGCTGAAAAAGATTGGCTCCGAGCTTAACCGTAGATCAGACATTTTCCAGTCGATCTGTCAGTGCATTTGTCAATATATCAAAACAAGGTCAAGTAAGATAGTAAATGTTTGGACGGCCTTTAGATACAATAAGTTTGACAAGCAGTGCGGAAATGAAATCATATTTGTTGTTATAACAAAGGAACCAGAGGAAGCTATTAATATCGAGTATGAAACGTACCAAAGATGCTTATACGACATTTCCGACAAATGTGACAAAGAAAACAGTAGAATACAGTTGGAGGAAAATAAGCACAGACTTCACGATGTACAGATAGCAGATTTAACAAAGTGCCTTAAGAATAATGCCAAACAATTGATGAAAAAACATACAAATCTTACGAGAGCAACTATAAGTTGGGTAAAATCTAGTGAGTTCGGGAGTAAGCAATGCAGTTTGAAACAGTCGCCATGCGTTGCACTTTATGTCCAAATCAAGGGACTTGTTCCTATCGATGAAGACCCATTTGATGAATTTGTCGGCGGATATCATGTTGACGTGCGAGAAGGTGTGTTTACCCTTTGCGGATTCTCTACTGATTTGCACCAAAATGTTAAAATGGGCTGTGCTTTAAACAGCAGGTTCGGGTCCCTGCAAGGAACTATATAGGACATTTTATTAGATTTCAGTCTGATCCCCATACATACTTGTTAACCAGCACCCACGTTTTGCTAAATCCTGATCAAATGAAAAGACTCATTATGGACAAGAACGTATATTACGGGCTTTGTGGAAATGACGCATTTCAACCACCTGAAAATACAACTGTTGGTCAAGGTACTCGTCACCACCTTGGCAAGATAGAATTAGCTGTGTACAAGGAAGGAGGTGATGGAAATTCTGGTATGGAAATTGCTTTAGTGAAAATTGATGAAAATCGTATTCCAGTTGATGGCAGGTTTCCTGATTCAAACGTTTACCACAATGGTAAAATACTACATGTATTGTTTATTTCTTTTTTTTCTTTTCCTTTTTACTTCTTTTAAATGGTCAATGCGTCTCCCTGGACGAAAATAACAGTTATTTATGTCAATGTTTAGAATTTCGAAAAATACTTGTCACATTCTGAAAAAGTTTAACAGAAGATAATAAATAAGAAAATATCGATACGTGCCTACCATTCAGTATATCTTATAAAGCTAATAAAACCAAATAAAAGTATCTATTATCTATTCAAGTTAAGTAATTATGATAAAAAAATAATTGATATTATGTTATCTGATCAACAGAATCAAATGTTGCATTTCGTTGCGTGGCACACATTTAATTTGTATCTAAAATTGATAAAAATGGATAATAATATGAAAACGAAAACCAGCTTTGACATGTTTCTATCATCTATAGACTCTATAGATGAGAGAAACAATGAATACATGTAGTTAGATAATTATATCTATTGTTTACCATTTGATAACCTCAGTGTAGTCGCTAAAACACGTCTTGTGTTAATGCTTTAATTTTGACGGTTGGAACGGCAGCTGAAACTTGATCATCCATTAATCACTGCCAATCAATGAGAATGTACCTACATAATGCCATTTGTTTATAGTTATTTTGTTCGTGTATATACAAACTGATATATTGTCTTAAATTTAATGTAAATACTTTTCAGATTTTGGAACAAATAATCCTTTTGAATTTCCAACAGAACGCATTTGTAATTTATCGAATATTTCATCGTCAAGCGATGTATACAAGTTTGGGGCATTCTCTGGTCTGACTAAAGGTAACGTGCGAGTTCAAGGTTCTTCTGTTAGATATAGTATGTTAATAGACAACTACATGGGTGTCGATGTTGTATTACATCAGCAAATTGAAATAGAAGATGTCGATGACCAAACATTTGGTGTTCAAGGCGACTCCGGTTCACTTGTTTTGAAAAGAGAAAATGACCAATTATCTGCAGTCGGCTTATTTGAAGGTAAAATAGGAAATGTTTATATGGTTACTCCTATAGTTGATATAAAACAAGAATTAAGCAAGGCGCTTTCTTTGAATAGAGAACCGCCATCTCAAGTAGGAATGGATATTGATGATGACAATTTCAGCATGGCAATGAAACTGTATTATGTACCGACAAATGTTAATTCAACGCAACAAGCTGGTATGACAGATAACGTAAGCGCAGAAATTTCAAGACAAACCACGGATTTGCAGAGAAATATTATGCACAGTACCGACCACAAAATAAATTCCGTGAAAACAGAACTTACAGTTATCAAACAGCACATTGATAACACAAAGAATGAAATCATGAGTAATATTCAAGAGATGGAAAATAGAGTAACTGGAAACATAAGTAGCCAAATAGATAGACTATTTAGAAATCTTCAATCACAGGGAAACACATGATGTGTATTGTAGTAATGAAGGTTGTTAAGGTATGAACAACCTCATGGACACATCAATTAACTGCAAATTGACAACATAGGTAAGTTATTTGCCTTAAAGAACATCTGCACTAAACTTAAGCTTAGATATTAGAGGGGGGACTTTTCAGAAATGAGGAGTTTGTAAATAATCTATAATATCATCTTTATGAAAAAATGTTTCCCATTAATTATTGTTAAGAAACAAATAATAACATAATAAATACTTACAACACACACAAGGACCACCCATTTTCAACGCTTGTTTGACAATTTTCCTATGTAAGAATAAAACCTAAAATTTACCAAAATGGGGGGCTGTTTTCAAAGTTTCTCAAAAGTTTTTCAAAAGTATATTGGTTAATCCTGTAAAATATTAAACACTTTTACCGTGTAGTTTTGTTTTTATAAGATATTGAATATATCAGGTATCATATTTGTGACAAGATTAAGCATTATCTATATTAATTATAAAATTAACACTTTTCTTTCTTAAAAATAATGTTAAATGAAAAAAGAGAGACCAGTTGAGCGTTCTGGAGTTTACATACATACATACATACATACATACATACATACATACATACATACATACCTGCACGCGCATACATACATACGTACGTACGTACATACATACATACATACATACATACATACATACATACATACATACATACATACATACATACATACATACATACACATACTGTTCCCATAAATGGAGTTTGATATAAGATATTTATATTTTATTTACAAGATTATTATTTCTTGGTATTTAAAACGCCTCTTTTGTTTTTCCTGGTAAAAACGTTGTTAAGTTTTCTAAACATCTTAACCGGTTGAGACTCTCTGGTTGCTTCCTTTAAATACTGGTTTAGATTTACTGCTAAATGACATACTTTATCTGCATCTTTCTTCATTGCTTGTGATATTAATTTTATATTGTATATATAATTTAATATATTGTTAGTTTTGATGACATGACCTCTGTGTTCCTTTACACATATGTCTTGTGTATTGTTAGATGTTTTGAATGTTTACACGTTTAGTGATATCATAAATTGGCGATATCATAAAAGTACTTTCCTTTCGTGTCCTCTCATATCCATTTTTTTCCCTCCCCTTCCACACGCCAGTCCCTTTTGTTCCCGTATCAGCCCTTTCAGCTCTTTTCATTTTACTTATTGTATTTCTCTCCCCTCCTTTCACCACTCTTGTGTTCTATCTCGTTTTTGTTTCGGTGCCTTCTGGGTGCTCTGCTGGTGTGATGGTTTGTTTCGGGACTGCTTTCTGTAAACATCGCTTTGCCTTGCTGATCCTTCTTCTCTTTCCTTTTTTGGAGGAGGGTAAGGCTTCATTACCAAATCCCAATATGTTCATCTTTATTCTTGTTTACTACATAGTTTAAAGTTTAGCTTTACATTATTTTCATAATTGATACTTTGTTATGATTGTGTTCAACAGTAGCAGGCATTATTATACAATGTAAGCTTTTTCGTTTTGCACTTAATATAAATTATTTAAAATAAATGTATTGCGTTGTTATAATGATTTTTTGTTTGTTAATGTTTGTTATATTTTATGTTGTTGTGTATAAATTACCTTTAACATATTGTTGTTTTGATGATATGGCTATGTGTTCCTATAAAAGTATGTCTTGTGTATTGTTAGATGTTTTGAATGTTTACTCGTTTTGTGATATCCTAAATTGTCGTCAATGGTATTTTCCTTTCATTTCCCATTTAATTGATATATTTTAGTTCTAAAATAACAAATTATTTCGAGTAAACCGTGACTTTTGTGAACTGTTTTCTGATTGGTTGTTTATTTTTAGATTATTGTCGCGCCAATTTTGTACTTCTAGTCATTCGAGCCTTGTCTAGCTGTCAAGTTTAAGAAATTTTTTATTTGAAATGAGTATGATTGCAATATTCGGTGTACAGTTACCTTTTATTGATATTAGGACTAAAATGAATTGAATTTCTTGTTGTAGATAATGTACTAGATTTAACTATCTTAATATATTGGGTACTCATTTTTTTTGAATATTGACTTACGTAAAACAAAATGTATATATTACATAATTTTCAATGTTAACTTTTTAAATTATTAGGTGTCTGATTGTTGATCAAAGATACTTGTGACACTTCTTAGTACATTTATTACAGGCAATATTTGTATATGTCTTGTAAATGTATCATTTGTTTTTTATTTAGCTTTTTGTTTTGCTTTATTTTGGCCTTGAGTTAGCGGGTTTTTCTCTCTAATTATGTTAAATTATACACATTAACATTAAACATTAATTTTATTATTTAATAGAGAAATTATTTGTAAAAAATGTGTACAGCTAGACATACATTTTACCTAATACTTAAGATAAACTAGCCCTTCAATTCTTTTCATTTCACTCTTTAACAATTCTCTACGGTTTCCCTAATTAACTAGACATGTGCTATAGTACAAGGATGACCCTACTTTACCAGCCTGTAAAAGTGACATTTATACAACTTATTGACTGTTTAATAATTTTACATTAATGCAACTGTGACCCTGATTTTTGACACAATGACCTCGAAATTATTAGATGTCATCTACTGACATGATCCTACTGGCCACGACATAGTATCTCGTGCGCACGAGATAAATCAAAACACACACATGTCACCTGTGTGCCACCTATTTCTCTCCCTTTCATCACACTTTTTTTTCGGGGGGGGGGGGTCGTTAGGTGCCTTCTGCATGCACTGGTGGTGTGACAGGTTTTGGTCGGGTTGTCGGGGATGCGGTCTGTGAACATCGTCTTGCCTTGCTGATCTTGGTTCTCTTTTTATGGTGTCGGGGTGGAAGGGCAATATGTTGGAAATTTGTTTTTGTTTACATTTTAAACATAGTTTAATGTTAAGCTTTACATTATTATATTTATAATTGATACTCTGTTATGATTGTGTTCAACAAAGGCAGGCATTATTATACAGTGTAAGCTTTTTACATTTTGCTTTAAATATAAATTATACAACTTAAATGATTTGCGTTGTTATTATGTTTTTCGTTCGTGTAATGTGGTAGACGTTATTATGGTAAAAGCACAACATGTTATTTTCAATTTGAAGCTCAAAACGTTTTCGATGGTTTCCATCGAAACTGTTCTCTAAATGATAGAAAACAGTTACTAATAATATGAATATATTTCCAAAATCAAAATAATTTGATTAGACTTTTAATGTTTGTTCGTCGAAAAGTAAATACAAATTCAAATATGTTTTACATTTGAGAAAGCTATAAGCTAGCTTACGGAGCGTCGGTGGTTCTATTCATGTGCCTGTTTGTATCGATGGGCACCTGAGACATTACCCCAACAGAACAGCTGGAATGTCTCCTTATGACCTTTACATTGTTGGTGAAATGTAAAAGTCCAAGTAAAAGAACAAGTTAAATGTTGATGCTGCACATGAAAGATGCCGCCAAATGATCTGCACAGTCACCGGAAATGTACAAAATCAGCATTGACAATTGTCACTATTATAGTTGAATATCCGAAGCACATATCACTTTTGGTATGTGCTCGTTGTTTAATAAGTATCATATTTTTGTGAAAAAGTAAAATCTTAAGCACAAAATGCAATTCAATTCACAAGTGAATAAATAAACAAAGTAATGCCATATCTGAAATTCTGAATTAACCAATATTTGTCTGTTGTGACAAAGATTAAAAGGTCTGCTAGAAATTTTAAAAAATCGGGTTAGAAATTACCTAAATCCACCTAGCCTACTCCACTTATAGTGTTAAGAAATACCCTCCGATTGAGGCACAATAGACCTTTCTATCTTAAACGACTCCATAATACTGAATAAAATGGGGGATTTTCAAAACATAAATGTGGAAAATAAGATATAAAGATCAATACGCTCAAACTGTAATACAGCATTTTTGTACATGAATATGTTTGCTATTTATTTCTATAAACCACCAACACAATAATAGATATAACCAAAATGTTTATATAGACTAAAAAACAAAACAAGTTTCTTAGTTCATATACTTTATTATCATGATATTTTTTCAACCAAGATAACCCAGATGCCCATTTTTCAAGTAATGTGTGGCTAAGTGGTTTTAAAATCGGACTAAACATAATTGTCATCACTGCTGTCACTGCTGACGCCTAATTCACGGAGTAATTTTGGATTTTTTTGTCAGGAATCTCCTGTAGAGAGCCTAATTGTCTCTAATTTGATCTGCAAGGGAGCGCCTATTCCTCCTGTGATGAGCCGGTCGATTACGTTGACCTGCTGCAACATTTGAAACAGCTGGCACTAGGTGCTGAACTTGGCCTGTCCTCTCCTCGTCATTGTTGTCAACCTGCAAATCTTGCTGACGTTGACCGCCACTAGGCTGTGGAGCTGCTTATATCCTTCTCCAACATCATCACTTTTTCTTCGTCACTTTTTTATTTCAAGGGATTCAAATATATATATTCGGGAAATAGGTACAATTTTTATAAACTTACTAGTGAAACACCTGAAATATTAATAGATTTGTTTCAAATTGTAAACCTACGAAAAAACAGTCGCCACAAACTGTTTCCAGTAAACAGAATTTTATTGTTCGTTATATGGATACGGTGTAAGCCAACTTTCGTGACACTTTCAACAATATTTAATATGTGCACCGCGTATGTACATGTTAATATTCGCACAATGATACTATATTTTCCACAGCATTTGTGCATTACATTACTTGGCCTACAATAGATCAGTGACTTAGTAAAGTTAGTGACTGAGATAAACTATATCCCGCAGTTGGTGCAATAGATTGAACATCACACTAAATATTGCGACCGACGAATGACGCACAGGAACAATTCTATTCTGGATACCGTCACTTCCACGCCATCAATACGCAAGTTATTTTGGATTCCGATGGTGATGAGTGTAATATAGAATCAGGATTTCCCGGTCATCTGAATGTTGTTCATTAGTTTAATCTTATGCCAGACATTAGCAGCGACAGACTTCCATTTCTAAGGGAATTTGTTCTTCTAGGAGATAAAATTAACCCCTTTCGTCATCGCCTTATGACCCCATCACAACAAATTTACAGACGTAATCTTCGAAAGAAAAGAAAATGAAGAAATATTAACAGGCTTATTCAGAAATATAGAGTTTCTGTTGAACATGCTATATGGGAGATCAAGAAATACAGGCCGGTTAGTTCAATTTGGTGCCAATCTACAGTTCTACTTCGGAATCCATATAAAATTGCTTTTTGGTGCAGCGAAAAAAGTTGCTGCAACTGATACCGTTAAACGACGACTTATGACTTCGGAAGGTGAATGAACTGTATATAAAATACACACATACACGTTAAACAAAATAAATAATTGAAGTCAACAAATACATTCAATAAGCAGTTTCTAATGTTTTAAGCAGAGATGTATGGAAGCACTGGAGGGCCCTTTTAACTTCTGACTTAATGACTTTTGACTACTGACTTGGGAGTTATGACTTGTGACTTCTAAGTTGTGACTTGTAATTTGTGATGATGCATTGCCGCTCATTTTAAGCCAGGAGATGCAACATGGCGGACAGCGATTTGTCAGATGATGTAAGTTTTTATAGTTTGCTTGAATATTCTTCTTAAATAATGTAATTTAGCGATTTATACATATCCATCACTAATCGGGCAATACAATTTGGACGGTCTGTGTATTTTTGTTCACTGAGATCTAGATACGTTTACCATAAGAAATTAACACTCTCCCTCAATGTGAGAAAAGTGACTCCTTTCAAGCCTCACGGGGGAACCGAGTCTTACTTCCATCAATCAAATAATGTATACTTAATGAAACTTATAAGTACTAAGATTTAAACTTGCAGATAAGCTCGAGTTTTCAAAATATATGCCAAATCAGTTATTGGCTTCTTGTTAAGATTGAATTATTACAAAATGCATTTACTGATATAAAATGATGATACTATGATATGTGTTTATACAAGAATCGTTGTAATTATTCTATACAAATATATCAGCTGACTTGAGACAGCCAATAACATCAACACGACAAACGTCACAGGATGAGTATCTTTCTGATTCGACGATAGAATAGCAGGGCGGCCGAGGCATACCAAATAATCACTCACCTGGAACTGTAAACATAAAAATACTATCGTGGAATAGCGGTGGATTAAATAAACACTGGGACAATATTGATTTAAAGTGTTTTCTCAGTTCATTTGACATTTTTTTGCTTATGTGAAACTTGGAGTAAATTTAAGGGGGAATATGAAAATTTTTTAAGCTCACATACTCATTTTGATTATGTAAGAAGCATGTTACAAATGCCAAGCGTAACAGTGGTGGTGTAAGTGTTTTCATAAGCAATATAATCTATAAAGAGGGCATCATATCTTTTCAGAATTTGAGAATTGTGTTGTTTTGTTGATTAACTTCTCAGAACTTTATCATTGTAACGATATCATTATATATTTTACATACAAATCACCTGAAAACTCAGTATACTATGATAGAATGCTTGAGAAAAATGGCGTTTTACAAATGTATAATAATATTGAGAAAATTAAGTTTGATTATCCAGAGGTTGACCTATTTTTGGGCGGAGATTTCAATGCTAGGACCCGAGATTTTTTAGAATTCATTCCTAACGATGATCTTCATTATGTTTTTGGTAATGTCGATTATGAAGGCAGCTATTTTGAAATTCCACGTCATAATAAAAATATTATAAGAGGGAATAATTTTGGTAAAGATTTAGTAAATTTTTGTTGCATATTTGATGTTCACTTATTAAATGGCAGGTGTCATGGTGATATTAAAGGGGAATATACATGTTATTCTATCGACGGAGTTAGTGTTGTAGATTATATGATTGTTTCAACAAATGTTTTTCAGTATGTTAAATATTTTAAAGTCTTAGATAAAGACGATTCAGACCATTTTCCTATCTGTTGCAATTTAGAATTTAAGATAAAAATACCTGTGCAAGATACACTTTATCATCAAACAAACACGTGTGTACTAATATTAATATGATAAACTTCCGCTGGAAAAATAATTATAATGAAATTTTCGTGAATAGTTTACGAAACCTTTTGCATGAGAAAAATGATACATTAATACAAAAGCTTAACGAAAACATTGATGAGTATATAAATTTATTTAACTCAGATTTATCATGAAGCTGGCGAATGTATGAGAATTAAGTTTAAATTTAGTTCTAATCAAACCTGCATGGTGGGATGATGAATGTTTTAGATTGAAGAAACGAAAATATCAATTATTACGTCATTTTCGTAACACAAATACACAAAATGATTTGAGATTATATAAAACTAGTCGTAATGGATTTAAAATATGCTGTGATAAAATGAAATTCGAATACCAAAGTAAAAATAGATATAACTTAGTGAACAGCACTGATGCCATTTCTTTTTGGAAACAATTGAAATCGGCCAAACCACAAAATAATATAACAAGCAATAGCATTTCTTCTAAAGAATGGTATAATTACTTCAATAAACTATTGTATGACGCAAACGCGGTAAAAGTGCCGTCACACGTAAATAACGAACATGTATCTTCTGATGAAAGTGCGAATTCACTAAATTTACCTTTTACATTATGTGAAATTGAATCAGTTATTTCTAAACTTGTAAATAATAAAAGTTCTGGATTCGACGGGATTCCTTCTGAATTTTTTTTAAATATTCACGCCAGGACACATCGGGGAACATTTGTTTATGCTGTTTAGTGACCGCCTCCGTGGTCGAGGGGTTTAGAGTCGATGACTTCTAATCCAGTTACCTCTCTGGCGTGGGTTCGATCCCCGGGAGATGCTTTGGTAGTTTTAGCGCGGAGGAAGGTAGTCTAGTACTGGTGTAACTCTCCAGGAACGATGGTTAGGAAACTACCCGCCTATATGACTGAAATACTGTTGAAAAAGGCGTAAAATGAAACAAACAAACAAACAAAATAATGCTGTTTAACACAATATTAACAACAGAAATTTTCCAAATACTTGGGGTCAAAGTATTATATGTCCAGTTTACAAATCTGGGTCGTCTTCCTTACCGAACATATATCGGGGCATTTCTATCACAAATACAATGTATAAAATATTTTTCTGGCGTTGTTAATAAAAGGTTATATAATTGGGCTGAAGAAAATAATAAAATAGACGAATGTCAGGCAGGTTTCAGTGTAATTACTCAGCTATTGATAATATTTTTTGTTTACAAGCCATGATACAAAAATACTTGTCTAAAAAAGGTGGTCGTTTTTATTGTTTATATGTCGATTTTCCGAAAAGCTTTTGATAAAAATTGACCATTCAAAATTATTTGATTCACTACAGAAAATAGGCATTCATGGTAATTTTTTACGGGTTTTCAAATGTATGTATTCCGATTTAAAGTCTTGTGTGAAAACACAAAACGGTTTAACTGATTTTTTCCCGTGTAACATAGGAACAAGACAGGGAGATAAATCTAGTTCGACTATTTTTATTCTTTTTATCAATGAGTTGTCTATCTTACTTAGACAAAATTGTGGCACAGGAATATTTATTACTAAATAAATGATATACCTGATATATTATGTCTAATGTTTGCCGATGATGTAGCAAACTGTGCAGAGACTGTATCTAAATTACAACAACAATTAAATGTAATTGACACTTTTTGTTATAATACTGGCATGGAAATCAATCTTGATAAAAACAGAAGTAAATTGTTTTCCGTAATGGTGGTCCTTTACGTCATTATGAGAAATGGTATTTCCGAGGTAAAAGCTTAAATATAACATCTATGTATAAGTATATGGGACTCATTTTCACTCCTCAATTATCATGGACTCATGCTAAGGAAAAAATAGCATCTCAAGCCCAAAAGGCAATATTATCGTTAAAATATTATCAGAAACCTTTCGGTCATTTTCCAAGTAATGAATTGTTTAAAATTTTTGACCATATGATTAAACCAATTTTATGCTATGGGTCACAAATATGGGGTTTTGAATATAGCCAAACTATTGAATATGTGCATAACGATTTTTTGTCGAAAACATTTATCTGTTAAAAAAACTACAAATACAGCTATGGTTTTAGGGGAATGTGGTAGATTGCTCTTAAGTATTTCGTACATGACAAACTGTATACGATATTTTTGTAAACTTCTGATCATGCCTTCATCTAGATATCCTAAACAGTGTTATTTAATGTTGAAGTCACTAGACGATGTAGGTCGAATATTGTT